>NC_143259.1:27012400-27315430 GCF_984573655.1 Nuphar pumila | reverse complement strand
TCTTCAAGGAAAAACTAAATGAATTGGGTTTTGAAAGAAAATTCGAGTCGAAACTCTAAGTTTCTAGACCAATTCTAGACATTTGAATTAGATTTGGAAGAAAATTTGAGTCTGAACTCTAATTTTCTTGACCAATTCAGAAGGAAAAGAAAATTCAGGTCGGAACTCGAATCTTCGAAGGAAAACTGGATCCATTGGAAGGAAAGAAAATTCAAGTCGGAACTCGAATCCTGAAGAAAAACTAGACCGGTTAGAAGGAAAGAAAATTCAAGTCGGAACTCGAATCCCGAGGAAAAACTAGACTAATTAGAAGGAAAGAAAATTTGAGTCGGAATTCGAATCCCGAAGAAAAACTAGACCGGTTAGAAGAAAAGAAAATTCGAGTCGGAACTCGAATCCCGAAGGAAATGACTAATTAGAAGGAAAGAAAATTCGAGTCGGAACTCAAATCCCGAAGAAAAACTAGACTAGCATGGATTAGGTTTGGAAACATTAACCAGTAAATCAGATTTAGAAAGTTTGACCAATAAAAATTGGATTTTGAAAGTCCGACCAATAACAATTGGATTTTGAAAGATGTACCAGTGTGAATACCGGATTTTGAAAATGAACCAGTATAAGTACTGGATTTTGAAAATGGATCAGTACGAATACTGTTTTTGGAAGAATTACCAGCACGAACATTGGATTTTGAAGATTTACCAGCACAAACACTGGATTTAGAAAATTTTACCAGCACGAACACTGGTTTTTGAAAATCTTACCAGCACGAACACTGAATTTTTGAAAATTTACCAGCACGAACACTGGATTTTGAAAATTTACCAGCACGATGAGAGATTTTCAGTCTTCATCCTCACGATGACTTTGACAACTATCAGGGTCTCAGGATTTATCCCTTATCTTGAATGGGTAGTTCAGGTTTATCCCTTAACCTGAAGGGGAAACTCAGGTTTATCCCTTAATCTGAAGGGAAAATGAATTTGATGCAAATGAATGCATGTAAATGCAAATGTATGCAAAATGATGTAAATGAATGCACATGCATGCAAATGCAAATGAATGCAAATGATGTAAATGGGTGCACATGCATGCAAAATGAGAGATTTGTGTGATCCTGCCTGCATACAGGACGTTTTGAAGACAATTTTCAAAATAATGCCCCAGTGTAACTGGGAAAGAATAATTTGACCATTATTGAAGAAAATATATTGAGGAATTACAAAGGATGGAATAGAGAATTTAAGTATAGAAAATTTTCAAATGTTGAAAATTGATGGGTTTTGATAATTCCACTCCGTCGGCATTGATGAGCAGATATGAATTGCGGGGTAATGCTTCCTCGACAACATAGGGTCATTCCCAATTCGACAACCATTTGCCACCTGGGCGGTGCTTGAGATAAGCCATGGATCTGAGTCCTAGATCATTGACTCAAAATTTCCTTTCAATGACAAATTTTGCATATTGTCTGGCTACCCTCTACCGATATGATTGAGCGTGCTCTACTGCTTTGAGTCTCCTTTCATTGAGCAAATCAAGCTATACTAGCCGATGTTGCTGATACTGATCAAGTGGCAGCTCCAGAAGTAATGCAAACTTCAGGGCAGGTTTCTGAACATGTAGAGGCAATACTACTTCAGTTCCGTAGACAAGTTCTGATGGAGTAGCATTAGTTGGAGTCCGAGTGGTGGTTTTGTATGCCCACAATGCATCATGGATCTTCTCATGCCAATCACGGCATGTTTCCAAAGTTTGCTCCAGGATTCTAATCAGAATTTTATTGGTGGCCTTTGCCTGACCATTCCCTTGAGGATAATAAGGAGCAAAGAAATTATGATTGATTTTGAACTTTGAGCAGAATGTCCTCATTCTCTCATTCCTGAAATGACTGTCATTGTCTGACACAATATCATGCGGTATGCCGAAACGACATAGGATATTCTTGTGGATGAATAAGACCATGTGTCGACCTTCTATTGTACGCAAAGTGATAGCTTCGACCCATTTAGTGAAATATTCTATTGCGGCAAGAAAATATTTGTAGCCGTTTGAAGCAGGAGTGATGGGGCCTACCACATCAAAGGCCCACATAGAAAATAGCCATAGATAGATGGCAGTTTGCAGATATGTTCTGGGCGCATGAATAGAAGGTGCATGTATCTGTCATAGAGTACACTTCTTCACAAAATGGTAGCAATCTTGCTGCATAGTCTTTCAATAATATCCTGCTCAGATGATTTGCTTGATAAGAGTTTGGTAGCCGACGTGACCACCGCAAATGCCTTAGTGTGCCTCTCGCATGACTTCTTTGGATTCATCTTCGTCTATGCATCTGGAATATTCAAAACTGAATCCACGATGATAGAGGACATCGGCGAGAATAAAATATCAGGCAAACACGCGCCGAATCACTTGTTACTCTTGCCAGTAATATTCTGAGAAAAGGAGGCAGATGTCTTCTCCTTGATGAGAGCCTTTCTGAGACTGTCTTCAGCTTGCTCAGACATCATCCTAATCATCATTTTCTTGAACATCTGATATGTAGCAGGATCAATGTCATCCCTATCATTCAGACTCTGTCTTTTGGCAGATATTGGAGAATCCATTTCTTCTAGCCTGCTTCTAAAATCACTGATGCACTGACATAATGGTGTCTTCTTGCTTGATCTGATCTGAACCACTTGGAAATACTGATGCTCTCTACAGAATGAGATGGATGATTAAATTTCGATGATGAAGATTTAGGATAAAAATGGATATAGGAAAAATATTTGATGAGAATTTGGTAGATAATTGAAAGAATATCCCATTACTAGGGATTGAGTCGTCATTGGGATTACGACAATTGCGTTGTCATTCCTTTGCAAAGAAAATAAACAACTGAAAATCATGCCTTGTTACCTAGGCGAGGTCGTCAAACCAAGAATTGAAGAATTTGCAAGATTTTTATTTATTGAAAGGAAAACATGACTGCATCAATAATAAGCTTGGGAAAGAGGGGGCAGACAGACAATTTGCCATCACTCTTTATGATCAGCAGAGACACGAGGACTGGAGACAAGAATGAGAATGATGAAAGAATCTCAGCCATATTTGGTAGAATGGTATGTTTCGGACCACTGTGCTGATGTAAGGTCAAACTCTGGCATGACTCTTGATAGCAGCCGCATCTCTATGTGCTTCTGTCTCTGAGAAAACTGTCGAACACACCGCTCCGGATGATAGTAAGCATAGAAGAATGGACCAAGCAACTTGAATCTCTTGCCATATGCATAGGTGTATCTGGGAGGCGATAATTCTCGATCAAAATAGTCTCATACCACTTCTTCTTCCTGCAGATAATCGATCATGAATCAGTACCGCGCAACTGGAAGAAGTTTCTTGTCATTGTATCTGAATGAACTAGCTCTGGTTGGCACATGCTGAAGGAGCCAAGACTGAAGAGCATAGGTACATCCCTCGACTAGGATGGACTCTCCAAGTGTGAAGTGGGTCAGTCCTCTGTATAGGAAAGCAAGCGTGGTCATAGCTATCGAGAGACGGCTGGTCTGTCGACTCCCCCATCTTTTCAGAAGCTGAACTATTTTGACATCCACATAATTTTGTCCATCTAGAAAGAAAGCAAGTCCCACAATACATAGAATCATCGCATGCTGAATTCTCTCTTGAGCTGTCCTGGACAACGAGCTGACTTCTGCGAATTCTCCATACTGTTGGTAGATCTCAATCAGGCTCACGTATTCATTCCCGTTTTCTTCAATCAGTGGCCACGACTTACGTCCTGTCATGCGAGCCACAGCATCTTTAAGGTCCAGACCCTTGACATTGATCAGAAATTGCTGCTCTAACGGATCTCCAGATTGACCGGCTAGCTCGGGCAGTCCCATGATTTCTGAAAATTCGTCCATCAACAGGGTCATCTCGCCCCATGGGAACCAAAATGTGCAAGTGCGCGGATTCCACCGCTCTGCCAGTGCATGGATCAGATTGCCATTAACTGTCAACTTCCCCACTGCAGATGCCAGTTCCAACCCACAATCGCTCAAGTGGTCCAGAAACATACGAGAGAAGTTTTTGAACCAAATATAGTACCACCGGAGGAAGAAGGGTCCGGTGCTGAGAGCTCGATGCTCGGGAAGACTTTGTCGCACCTCGTAGGAGATGTGACCCTCAAGAAAAACAGAATCAAGCTGACTGGATGCCATTGGACTGAAAGATAGGAAGATTAGAAATTAGACTTTTGAAAAAATACAAGAATTTTGAAAATTGCAGGCAGGATAAAATAAAAAGCTGAAAATTCGAAGTCCAGAGGAACGAAAGAATGGAAAATAACCTGGAGTTTTGAAGAAAAGGTGAATAATTAAAAAAATCGTCCAGGGTTTTTGAGAAAAATGAGATATTTCATAAAAGATGGAAAATGAGGTATTTTGGAAAATTGTTCGGTATTTTAGAAAAATTGGGAAAAATGTGAGAAAATAAGGCGAAAATGAATATCATACATTCAATTACAAACAATTATACACATACAACAATCCCTAAGAAGCCAACTCTAAATGCATTGATTTTGAAAGAGCTTTAGGACCCTAATCCTGACTCTAGGCTCAGATCAATTGTGCCCAATCATGCTATGCCGATATACTCGAGCCGAGGCTCGATGTACGTGGCATAAAACTCATCTCCGGGTCTAGGCTTGTGTTTTCCCAACATCCTTGAGCGTCTGCCGATATACGTTGGACTATGGCCCTTGGTACGTGGCAGAGGGGCGTTAGCCCAAATAAGTGGCTCAGTTGTGAGGCTCTGTCTCGAACTATGGTTCTGGAAGAGAGCTCAGCAACGTGAAGACCGGGTAGACATAGGTGGGGTGGTTTTTGAAATATGATCACATGCAGGCAAACAGAGGGCTCTAAGTCCTAAAGAGATAGAATTTTGAAATATTTGAAGAAGCAAACATTGTTTTCATACAAGTCCTAGATTGAGGAGTGTTGTATTTCAGACCTAAGTCTAAGTGAGCATGCATAATTCTCCTCAATATGGTCCTACTAAACCATGCCTAGTCTACATGCAATCCATGTCAGCTGGATTCAAGTCTAGGCTCCTAGGTTCACATGATATCAGGAATTAAAGTTGACATTCCATAGAACATAATTTTGATAAATGAGCTAAGTTAAAGCACATAATTGATCAGGCGAAGACAGGTCCCATCACGGTCGCCAAACCTGTTATCATCGCAAAAAAAAAATTTCCCTCCCTTGCGAGAGAGAAACGAATTTCGCGAGTCAAACTCGACCAAAGTTTTGAAAATGGTTTTTTTTTAAAATTAACTCGCCTCCGTTTTGAAAATTTGCGGGAAAATTCTGTGGAATGGGATCCGCATGTCGGTACAAGGTTCAACCGTTCCTGGCGCCTTTACCAGGGGTAATTAAACCAAGGACCAATTATGTGCTTTAACTCGACTCAAATAGCTAAATTATGCTCTATTTTTCCTAAAATGCACAAAGAATCAGGCTTGTGCTATGAAATTTTGAAAATAATGCAAGTTTGAGAAAATATGATGTTTGCTTTGGAAATTTGAAATGCATTTGGAAAATGACTGGAAAATGCTTGAAAATGGAATTCCTAGGGAAATTATTGAATTTCATTGGAAATCAGAAATTTGATTGGAAAATGAATTTGCAGGAAAACTTGAACTTTGGAAAATCGATTTTGAGCTTTGAGTTGCTTTTCTGAGGAAATGGATTTGAGAATTCTAAGAAAATCTAAGAAATTCATTGGAAAATGACTTTTGAAATGGAAAATGAATTCTCAGGAAAACGGGAATTCTGAGAAAATGGATTTCTGAAAACTTGGGATTTTGAAATTTGAGAATGTTAAAACATAAGAAAATCTTGATTTGAACATGGGAAATACTTTGAAATCTCATTTGAAAATTTATAATTCTGGGAAAATCCAATCCTGAGAAAGACTTGGTAAATCCTTGAGAAAATTGATTTTTCTGAAATTGAAATTGGAAAATGAATTTGAAAATAATGCAATTTGAATGATATGAAAGAATGAATGTGAATTTGAAAAGGGAATTTCAATTGAGGAATTGGGAAGTCCTTTTAAAACTTTGGGAAATGCAGTGCATTTTGAAGTTAGCCTAAGAGTGTAGGCTGAATGTGGCTAATATGAAGATCATAAATCTTGGTTTTCTTCGTATTCTGACTATGGCCATAAATACGAATCCCACCGAGTTTATAAACTCCATAAGAGCTTGTTCACGTGCCATTCGTGTAAACCATAGTGAATTTGAAATAATGTGCATGAATCATACATCATATATTGAAATTTGCATAAATTAAACTATATGCAATGCAACCCTATTTTAAGCAGAAAAGTAACTCTTATTCCAAATTATTACATTTGAGGTTACATTGAATTGAAATAAAAAAAAATAAAAGCTAAGACTTCTTCTTGAATGTTCCTGCAAAACTAGAAAACAAGGTTAGCACAAAAATGTAGGTTTTTCTGAATTTATCCGAAAATATGGGAAATTATCGGATATTATTCAGATATAAACCCAAATTCATACCCCCTTTGATATAAACATGATAAATAATGAATAAATTTCGAAAATAAACTTGAAAATTCGAAATTGGGGTCAAAATGACCAAAATACCCCTAATGACATTGAAATCAGGGTTTTCTGAAAGAATTTTTATAAATTTTGGAATTTTGAAAATCAAATGAAATAAATCAAACATAATATGATGATATGCATGAATTTTTGGAGAATTAGAAATTGAAATTTCGAAATTTAGGTCAAAATGACCAAAATACCCCCGATAACAAGACTATGGCCTTGAAACCAAGGTTTTCTGAAATAAATTTTGCAAAATTGAAAAATATGAAATGCAAAGGAGATTGAAATTAACCCTAATATGATTATACATGCTTATGTACATGATAAAAACTCTAAAATGGCGAAAATATCATAAATATCAAATTTAACCTGATTTTCGCCTGATTTTCGCTTCTGAATTTAAAGATAAACTAACACATGGAGCAAATGAACTTGGAATTAAACCAAATTTGGCATGGACACCTAAAATAACCCTAGAAACATAATGGAGCTCGAAAATCTAAATTTTTTTGTATTTTTAAATATGGAAATTCAAATAAAAACCCTAAATTTTATGATTTTTGCCTAAAATGTTGATTCTAAAGGGGATTTAGGATATCAAATTTCCATACAAAATTTCCCAAATTTTATGGGGTGACAGAGGACAGTAAGGAAAGGATTTTTTCCTTTTACACTTTCTGGTTTTGACCTATGGTCGGAGCTGTGACACTCCGGCAAGTCGGATCGGAATCCGGCGACTCTAAGATTTAGGGGAAACAGACATGTTTCGGTAGAAAACATGGGGAAAATGGAAGACAGATGGGAAAAAGGCTGAAATTGTGGAAAAATGTCTGTGACAAACAGAGAAAGATTTGATTTTTTGACACCATTGGAATTCGGGTTATGGTTTGGAAAAAACCATACTGTTATCAGAGACCTAAATCTCTGAGATTTCTGGACATTGGAATCTGTTAGACAGAAAGTGGAAATCCGGGAAAAATAATGAAACAGATCCAAAAATTCCCAAATTTTGGGAAATAACAGGAAATTAGGTTAGGAACAACTTTCATGTTGAAAGTTTTTGCATACGGGCTACGTATTGGGCGGAATCGGTGCATTAGAGTCTATCTATACCCTGATAAAAGAAAATCGAGATTTTCCCAAAGGTCTGAGAAACTCAATTTTTTACAGAGATCAAAACTGTTTGGAAAAACCTAAAAATTTCCAGATCATTAGTAGATTCAATCATGAATCCAATGTGATTTTTGGAGAGCAATCCGGATCTTCCAAAAGGGTGGTACCGTAGGTTCTTGTCTGCTAAAGCAGAAATTGAAAATTCAGAGAAGTTCAAAACCCGAATTGGGGTTCGATTTTTGAAATAAAGTTGCAGAACCCAAATCAATCTGGGTTTTTTGCAGAGAATCACAAACACACAAATACATCTATCACGAAAAACCCAGAAATTTTAAGCAAAAATTTAAGCATGAAATCATAATTGGACTGGACACCCAAATCAACCTTTACGAACTAAAAAAAAACATAGATTAATGAAACTATTGGAATCAATGTTAAACAACTAAATGAATTACGTATGATCCCTAGCACATATTACCTATATGAGAATGTTAAAAAAAATAAAAAACAAAGATGAAAAGGGCATATGAATCATCCTTTTTTTTTTTTTGGCTATGAGGCGGGAGGATCCGATCCATTGATTGGACGGATCATTTTCTCTTGATAGCCAAAGCATAAAATCTACAAAAGAAAGGAAGACAAACATATAGCATGTAATCTTACCTTAGGAAAGGGAGGCCTTGTTAGATCTTGTTGAAAGAGGGGTTGTGGGAGCCGTGGAGGCTGCCTTAGTTGTTGGGCGCCGGCTGGAGCTACTTCAAAGTTGGAGGAGGTGGCACGGGCTGTGCTGGAGGTCTTTAAGTCTGGAGATGCTGCAGTGATGGAAGAGGCTGGAGCAATCGGTTGGGCGTCACCTTGTGTGGTGGCTGAAGATGAAGACTCGATTGCCGGTTGTGGTGGTAGGTAGTGCCAATGGTTAAAGGAGGAGCTGAAGAGGAGGACTTGGCTGCACCGGCTGTGGTGAGAGGAGTGGCTGTCAAAGTGGCTGCAGTTGTGCAAGGGGAAGCTGGAGCAATGGATGCTGTGATTGGAGTCCCTTCTCTTTGATGTCACAGCTCAAAACTTCGGGAAAAGCTGGAACAAAAGGAGAGAGAGAGAGAGAGATGGGAAGAGGCAGCCGTAGGTTTCTTTGTGCTTCTTCTTTTTTTTTTTTTTTGGTTAAAACAAAACTTAGGTCTTTAATGAGAGTGGACTTAGGGTTTTAGAGAGGATAATGAAAGAGAGGGGAATGAGTTTACGTGAATGGCTCGGCAAGAGGGAAAGGAAGGGAAGAAGGAAAGAAAGAAGAAAAAGAAAAGGAAAGACGAAGAAAAAGGGAAAAAGAAAGAAAAAAGAAAAGGAAAGAAAAAGAGAAGAAAGGAAAGAAGAAGAAAAGAGGGGCTGGAGGTTTGGGTGACCATCTTGTGGGTCCCACCTCTCTAAAATAAAATAAATAAATAAAAATTAATAAAAACAAAAACAAACAAATAAAAAGAAACATCTTTTTTTTTATAAAATAGAAAAGTAAATGAATGGGCCATCTCAGAGCGGGTCCAAATTCCACTTTTGAAATTCATTTTGACGATTAAAGGGGTAAAATAGTCTTTTAAGAAAATTTTCAGACAAAACGAGCTATTTTTGGCAGTCTTTGAAACGAGCTCAGATTTTGAAGTTCAATACCCCGTTGTGAAGCAAATCCAGTGTAGAAATTGAAAATTTAATTTTGAAAGAAATCCAGATTGTTTTTCTCGAGAAAATATTTTCAAAACGAAACGAGCTATTTTGGACAGTTTTTGAAACGATCTCGGATTTTGAAGTTCAATACCCCGTTGCGAAGCAAATCCAGTATAGAATTTGAAAATTTAAGTTTGAAATAAATGCAGATTGTTTTTCTCAAGAAAATATTTCCAAATTTAGAATCCCGGGTGTAAAATTGTTAATTTTAAAAACCCAGGGTTTGAAATTGATTTCTAAAAGCTTTTAAAACTCGATCTGGATTAAAATTTATAAAACTGGAGTTCTGGACTTCGAAAATGGAATGAAATGTGATGAAATGTTATGAAATGCTGAGAAATGATATGAAATGATGAGAAATGACATGAAATGCTATGCGAAATGCAAACCCTGAATGAAGAATTTTGGATGTTACACCCCGATTAACACTTGTACCAGTTTAAAAAGCATTAAAACTGATAAAATTTGCGAAATGGTTGAAGAAATGGTTTTCGGGACTCTACTAGGTTAGAGTGACACTGAAAATTAAGGTTCGAGCTGGACTGAACTGAGATGAGCTGGATTGAGCTAGGTTTTAGAGTTTCAGAACTCCAATGAGCTGACAATGATACTGACTCAACTGACCTTTTCGACTGAATTTTTAAGAAAAGCTGCCATTTTTAGAGAAATGGTACGAAATGGTCATTGGATTGAAGTGAATTACAGACCAGAGCTGGGTTTGAGCTAGAACAAAAGTCAGTAATACTGACATGAACTAAAATCAAAGCTTGAACACTAGCTCAATTGACTGAACTCAGCTCAATTTCAGCTGAAAGAGTTGAAATGGACTAAAATGGGTTCCTGGACACTTAGAAATGGTTTTGAACTGAAACTGGAGAGCTTGAACTCCTGGTGAGCTCAAGTTAGACTCTGGGGAATATGACTGACTGTGAATGACTGACTCAGAGACAATTGGCTTAGATTTGAGTGAGAAATGAGCTCATTTCTGAAGAAATGATCCCATTTTGGCAGGAATTGTCAGAAATGAAAATGACTTTCTCATTGTGAGCTCAAATGAATTTGAAATGACTGATATTCTAAATGTTCTGAACTAACCAATGAGCTTTGTTGACTCTGACTGACTAAGGTCCGGGATGACCTAGGGTAAAATGGTAATTTTCCTAATGAAAATGGTGAAAAATGGGTAAAATGGTAATTTTCTAAAACTGACTCAGGGTTTGACTCCTATACTGACTTAACAGGGTTGGCACTGCACGATGAGGGTTGTTTGAGAATGGATGTGAAAAATTTGGGGTGTTTACAGTAACCGAACAAAATATTCTACATATATATTTGCAGAAAGCAGGAGCCTTGGCATCATTCAATGCGACGACGTAAGTTAAATGCATAATTGGAAATTGCAGAAAGCATGGAACCTTGGCATCATACGACGCGACGACGAATGGTAAATTACATGAGCCTTGACAAAATAAGACACGACGGCCATTTCCAGATGATATACACCAAGATCGGTATCCAACGATAGTTATATGGTGAGCGAGTGAACACTGAAGTGTCCTAGAGGGCTCAACCAGAAACTAGGGCGAGATACCATTTTTAAGAACGCATATACTGCGTATTCAAATATATATATCTAACGATAATTACGAGGCGAGCCCGTGAATACCAAAGTGTTCTAGAGAGCTCAACCAAGAACTAGGATCAGATACTACTTCAAAAAGTATATGCTATATATAAATAAGCAAATACTTGAGAGAGATGGATCAACGAAATGAACTTACTTCAAATTATGGAAGAAACGGCTCTAAAACGCTTCGACTACTTCAAACGGAGTTTGAACTTTCTTTCGAGAGGTCAGACTAGGTCAGATGAGGTCGACGTAGTTGAGAAAGAGGAAGAGTAGGTCAAGCTACTCAACCTAAGTGGTTTGAACCAAACTGGGTTCGGTCCAAGTCAACTGGGTTCAGCAGGTTCAGACTTAGCCCAAGCTAGCTGGGTTTGGGTTCAAAATACCAAACCAAGGTTTGGGACAAAAAAGGACTTTGACTTTGACTTCAAACCCAACTAGGTTCAAGTCAAGTCAACTAGGTTTGGACCGGGTCAAGTGAGCTAGGACCAGGTCAAGCAGGCTAGGGCCAGATCAGGCAGGCTCAGGCCAGGTTCAAACCAAGTGGGTTCACTGGGAGAGGTTAAGGAGAGAGAGAAGGCAAGGGAGAGAGGGGATTGGCAATTTTTCCAAAGGGGGGGGCAAGGCTATTTATAGCCAAGGTTGCTTAGCCCCTAAGCAACCTCCTTTTTCTATATTTTTCTAGTTTTTTCTAGAAAAATCTATGGCTTTCTTTCTCCTTCTTGCCCTTTCTTTCTGAAGAATTCCAAGAGGTTTTTTTTGGTGTGGGGCGCACATGGAAATTCCATGGGATATTTTGTGGGTCCCACTGGATATTTTTTGAGAAATATTTTTGTGGGTCTCACCAATATTTTCGTGGGTCCCACAAAAAAAATGGGTTTTTGGCGATTTTTTTTCGAAAAAATCTGAGTACGCAATTCTCTTTGTATTGACGTAACTCAGAAAGTTGGCTCATGAAAATCTCTTGATTTCTTTCAGGTAGGAAGTTATGACTTCCCGAATGTTTGAGGATATATTCGTGAAGCGACGAATATCCTAAGTATATCTAGTTCATAGAAATCGATTCGTTTCGCATTTCGAGTAATAACTGTTATTTTCACCTGGAATGCCCCCTCAATTTTATTCAGGAATTGTCAAAAAAATTATGGGTCTTATATAAGGCTTCGCATGACCAACATGCAACCAAGTCATTTATTCATGCCTACGGGCATCAATTTAGGGACGACGACTGTGGCATATGTGTCATGAATATATCGATGTATACATAGAAGATAACCACCATAATCGTCATCAAAGATTATCTAGATCTTTCCTCATGGCATGAAACAACTAGGTTATCAGCATCAAACCTCATCTATCAAGCACAGGTAGAAAGAGCACATAAGAACAAAGAATAAAGAAAAATACAAGGAATAAGAAGAAGAAGATAAAGGCGGAGGAAAAAAAAGAAAAAGAAAAAGAAGTTGCACTGTCGCAGAAAAGAGAAAGAGCGGTTATATAGATTAGGGTTTTAGACCTAGACAATGGGTTGGGTCGGGTCAGGTAGGGTTTTACATAGAATAGGGTTTTACACAAATCTATATTAGGGTTTTATATAGATTATGGTTTTACGCATGTATACCTTTTTTTTCTTCTTTGTTCTTCTTATGTCATTTTTTTTTCTTATTCTTCTTCCTTATTCTTCTTCTTCTTATGTCGTTCTTTTTTTTCATCCTTTTATTTTTTTCTTTTTCTTTGTTTTGTCTACCTATGCATGATAGACGGGGGGTGATGCCGATAACCGAGAATAGTGTAAACTTTGATGATGATAGTCATGTACTGTATCTAAGTCAAACCATTGGTCATGATATATTGTAATTGTAAAGTGATGGAGTATCTAAGCCAAAACATCTGTGTTCTCTTTGATGATGATGTTTTAACATCGATGATGATGGTCATGTATTGTATCTAAGTCAAACCATTGGTCATGATGTATCTATGAAATGTTTGTGGTTGTAAATCACTCAGATGAATTATGACATTTGTTGCAACATCTATATCTTATAACTAGCTTGGATCAATACATGCTACCTGGATCTGAAAGCACAAGTTAACATGTTATTTGATGACTTTAAAGTACAAGTCAGAAATGATCTGTGATATCATGATTTACATAATGACTGATAAAAGCCAAAAATAAGAAAGGAAAAACAAATCGACATGATGTTTATTGGTAAAGTACAAATGGAAGTAACTTGATAAATACAGATCGACTTACAACCACATTGATTTAATTTTTATACTATAACAATATTTTAGTAATAAAGGCAAATTGTTGTGGCAGACATAGATGTCATTGTATAAATCAAGATATTTATTACAACACCTATATCTCACAACTAGCTTGGATCAATACATGCTACCTGGATCTAAAAGCATAAGTTGGCATGTTACTCGATGACTTTATAGTAGATCTCTAGTCATAATTGGATCAATTTCCCAAGATCTATATATCACAACTGGCTTGGATCAATACATGTTACCTGAATCTAAAAGTGGAAGTTGGCATGTTACTCGATGACTTTATAGCCGATCACCAGGCATAATTGGATCAATTTCCTAAGATCTATATTCCACCACTAGATTGGATCAATACATGCTACCTGGATCTGAAAGCAGAAGTTGACATGTTACTTGATGACTTTATAGCAGATCTCCATGCATAATTAGATCAATTTTCCAAGATTTATCTCTCACAACTAGCTTGGATCAATAAATGCTACCTGGATCTGAAAGCACAAGTTGGCATGTTACTCGATGACTTTTTTTAATAAGTGTAATACACAAGTGTCACTGAACAAATCGTTATAATGTTCGGCCTTCATAAATAAAAAATGAAAAAATGTTTATCGTTGTGTACTATGAAAATTATGATTTGCTTTTATGAGTTGTGTCTTCCTAATGTGATTTACACAATGATTGATAAAAGGCTGAAACAATTTGTAGGTACGTATAAAGGCTACGTGCTATCACAATTTGCTTGTTACCAATTGGCTTGCAACCAGTTATAATTCTTTGTTGTAACATAACATTCTATAATTATATAATTCTTTCTATAACAGACCGCAAATTATTTTTTATAGAGAAAGTGTTTTATCACGATTTATACAGCCACATACATAAAGCGAAAATAATTTGTCCTATCGTGATTTATATAATGACTGATAAAAGGTGAAAAAGAAAAAATAAATCGACATGATGTTTATTGGCAAAGTACAAATCGAGGTAACTTGATAAATACAAATCAACTTACAACTACATCAATTTAAGTTTTATACTATAACAATATTTTAGTAACAAAGGCAAATCGTTGTGGCGAACATAGACGTCATTGCATAAATGAAGATATTTATTGCAACATCTATATCTCACAACTAGCTTGGATCAATACATGCTACCTCGATCTGAAAGCATAAGTTTGCATGTTACTTGATGACTTTATAACAGATCTCCAGGCATAATTGGATCAATTTCCCAAGATCTATATCTCACAACTAGCTTGGATCAATACATGCTACCTGGATCAGAAAGCAGAAGTTGGGATGTTACTCGATGACTTTATAGCCGACCTCTAGGCATAATTGGATCAATTTCCCAAGATCTATATCCCACCACTAGCTTGGATCAATACATGCTAATTGGATATGAAAGCAGAAGTTGGCATGTTACTCGATGACTTTATAGTAGATCTTCAGGCATAATTGGATCAATTTCCCAAGATCTATATCTCACAAATAGCTTGGATCAATACATGCT
Organism: Nuphar pumila; assembly: GCF_984573655.1. NCBI lineage: Eukaryota > Viridiplantae > Streptophyta > Magnoliopsida > Nymphaeales > Nymphaeaceae > Nuphar > Nuphar pumila. The sequence goes on along the minus strand of NC_143259.1, from coordinate 27,300,557 downwards.
CCCTAGATCTGAAAGCAAAAGTTGGCATGTTACTCGATGACTTTATAGCTGATCTTCAGGCATAATTGGATCAATTTCCCAAGATCTATATTCCACCACTAGATTGGATCAATACATGCTACCTGGATCTGAAAGCAGAAGTTGGCATATTACTTTATGACTTTATAGCAGCTCTCGAGGCATAATTGGATCAATTTCGCAAGATCTATATCTCACAACTAGCTTGGATCAATAAATGCTACCTAGATCTGAAGGCACAAGTTGGCATGTTACTCGATGACTTTTTTTAATAAGTATAACACACAAGTGCTACTGAACAAATCGTTGTAATATTTGGCCTTCATAAATAAAAATCGAAGACGCGTTTAGCATTGTGTACTATAGAAATTATGATTTGCTTTTACGAGCTTTGTCTTCCTATCATGATTTACACAATGATTGATAAAAGGCTAAAATGATTTATACGTATGTATGAAGGCTACGTGATATCATGATTTGCTTGTTACCGATTGGCTTACAATCAGTTATAATTCTTTGTTATAACGTAACATTCTATAATTATATAATTCTTTTTATAACAGACTGTGATGTGTTTTTTATAGAGGAAGTGTTTTATCATGATTTGTACAGCCACAGACATAAAGCAAAAATGATTTGTCCTATCGTGGTTTGCTTTTACGAGCTTTGTCTATGTGAATGATATGTCTTATCATGATTTACACAATAACTAATTCATAAAATGCGAAAAAGAAAAATAATAAACAAATTGATATGATGTTTAGACTTAGTAAAGTACAAATCGAGGTAACTTCAACGATACAAATCAAGGTAACTTCATAAATACAAATCGATTTACAACTTGATATCAATTTAAGTTTTATACTAAAACAATATTTTAGTAACAATTGCAAATCACTATGAGTAAATCGCGATATTACATACCGTTATCATTCAAAAAGACAAACAAAGATATATCATTGTTGTTGTAACTTTATAAATACAAATCAATGTGATTTATAACCACATTCATTTATAAAAAAATTAAGTATTTAGTTACAATACATCATGACCAATGGTTTGGCCATGAAACGATTTGTATTATGAAGATCTTATCTCGATATTCTATTTTCTATAGTGATTTGCAAATGAAACAACATTTTTTTTATTTATGCGCAATATAATTTATTCGTTTATTATATACTTTATGCGTGAATTTTGAAAATGAGCGGGATGTGAAACGACGTTTCCTTTATAAATGAATGACATGTTGCACAAGTTCAGGAGGGTGTTGTTTCGCTTTGCTTCATGAGTAAGGAACAAATGAACCGAAATTTTCTTTATAAACGACGTGTTCAAGGAATGAACATATAACCTGCTTCATTGTAAAGGGGGTATCGAAGGCGAGAAAAGAGACAACGACAGCTACACGGCCAACGACGGCAAATTAGTGGTATATTTTATAATCATTGTGATGAGTATCTTTAAAATTTGTCTCTTTTATGTCATATATTCGATTAGTTTTGTGTATTGTACAAAGAAATTACAATATAATACGACAGATTATTTATTGAATATTCTGTTAATGTCGGTGGAACATCCACAAAAAAGGTGTTCGAAAACTCAGCAAAGAGCTCCAAGAGAACATCAATTGGCTGCGAAAAGAATTTACAGAAAGAAACACTATCAGTAATTTTGTACGTATGAAACCACTATCAGTTTTACATTTACGTATGTCATGGGTATGTATATTAACACGTGCATATTTATTGCAAATAGACTATATATAATTTTTTCATGTATATACAAAGCAATGCAACAACCAATACTAGATGTATCATCAACCTTTATTTCATGGTATATTTGTTCTCTTATATGTTTATTATCTTTTTTGATTTACTTTTGTTGCTTCGTGTTTTAACCTTACTATTATCACTGTTTCGTTCAACAAAGTTTTGTCTGCCGACTGTCGTACGCCACTGGATTTTAAGATGGACTACAATGCTTGAGTAACAATTATCACAACAGAGACTTTTGGTCAAGTGAAAAGGTAAGTGAAGAAACATGTTGTCCAAGGTTTATGAGGCATAACAATCCTAACATGATTTCTACTATCGATTTATAAGATATTATATCGATTTAAGATATTATTTTTATTCTTAATATTGATTTGTATGTTGATTCTTAATATCGATTTCTAAGCTATCAATAGGAATTTTCATGTCGAATTTTGTAAGATATTTAATCATCGATTTGCAGATATTGATTCCTACATTGTGGCGATCGTATAAGCATTGGGTCTTATACGTGATGGATTTACGAAAACAACAACTATGGTGCTACAACTCATTAGACTTTAACACTAGTATAGAACGTGACATTATGCATTTGGTAAGTTTCTATTTATAAGTGTATCGTATCTTGCACGGTGACCCAAATTTTACTTGTTTCTGCATTAACCATAGGTGGGATTCCTCAAAGACGTATTGGGTGTCGATATTAGTGAGTGGAAGTTTCAATGCACACTTGATGCTCCTTTACAAAATAATGGCATCGATTATGGCATATTTGTAATAAAGTATATTAAAGCAATATATAATGGACAAGAACTTGATTTCGATTTTGTATGCTTTGCACTTAAACATGTTTTATTATCCTATATTATTGGAGACTCAATTTCTATATTGATCTCACATTACCTTTTTGTTGCAGTATGATATACCTAGATTTCACACAGAACTATGCAAAAAATTGATAGAGTTTATAATTACGAAAGAGAAAAAAACTCAAACGGCAAGAATACCTAGAAGGCAACAAACGACGCAATCCCTCTATGAGTAATATAATATACATAGATTTATAACAGATTTTGTAGACTGTGTATACAAATTTTGTAAGACTGTGTATACAAATTATGTAAATCTCTCTGGGTTAAAATAAAAATTCAACAATTACACTGATTTCAAGAGGAATGCTGATAAATGCATATATCAAAAAGAATGCTTATATATACTTCCAGAATGGAAAGATTTGTGTTTTTCATCCTTTTAAATAGGACATTATGTAAATTGATGTGGTTGCAAATCGTGTTGATGGGCTGCATGATAAATCGCTTTTACTATACAGTCAATAAGTTAGACTGTTATTTGTACCAATGGCAAATCATTCTCTTTGACATAGACGTCATTATGTAAATAGCTATAGGACACTATATGGCATAACGATTTAAATAACATGTTGAAAGAAAAAAAGTGTTCTGTATTTACAACGATTTGTACATGTGAAGGCTAGATGAGACAACGTTTTTTACTTTTAATACAATTTATTTACAGAATAACTTTTTGCGCAACATTCCTGTTTAATCAAATACAAAATATATATATTTATCTCGATTCAAATACAAATTCTATACATTGTACTTCTAATTATACTCATGTAAGCTATGTTTAAAAGGCTAACTTTTACAATAATTTATACTCATGTACAGTGCGATTTTTGCACAGTTGTGGCCGACATAGAAGTCATTATGTAAATCGTGATAGAACACTACATGGTATAATGATTTATATAACAAGTAAATTGTCATAGGACACTACATGGTATAACAATTTATATAACATAGACATCATTCACAGGTAGTAAATGTAAACCACAAACATGTCAACGATAGCGATTTACCAAATGGGGAAAGTTGGCAAATGCTATATTAGTTTGCACCCCTTATACAAATCGTCATCACACATTTAGCATTCATAAATAAAAAACACACTGAAAGGAAAAAAGGTGTTCTATATCTATAACGATTTGTACATGTGAAAGCTACATGAGACAACGATTTTTACTAATGGTATAAGCACTGAATAATGGTGATTTACCAATGGTATCAAAACTATAGCTCTGTAGGCTAGATGAGATAACGATTTATATATGTGAAGGATACATATTATAATAATAGATCTTGAAATGATCACTATTTATAATAATTGTTACTGTGCAATTTTTATAGTGCGGTTTCAATTACACAAGTCAATCATCACAGAGATTTATTAAGTTACATCAAATTACATAATTCACAAATCACGCATGTTTATTATGTTACATCATGTTAATACAATGTTATGTTTCATTATGTTAATACAATCAAATACAATTATGTAGCTGAAGAATCCATACGTGATTCCTGTGTTTTATTGCTCACTTTTGAATTGAACTGAGCCTGACATGAAATAGAACAATATAAGACACTACATTAAGTTTAACAAGAAATTCAAACATCCTCCCAACATTGATTACATACTAAAAGATTTATAACACTGATGCCATCATTCCACTCAAACTGGTCGGGAGGATTGAAGGTCCCAACGTTGTAGTGCATGTCTGTAGTGTATTGTTATATGTTGAAAATTACATAAGTTAGATATTGATAAGCTGCACGTAATGTAATTTATATGGAAAGTAATATAATATATTACATACATGTTTATTGGAAGGGCTTGGTTGTTTTTGCTTAGGGGTTAGTTGTTTCTTAGACATTTTCTTATCAACCAATTCTAGTGCACCCTTTGTCCTCTGACGACTGTGATCAGAGGCAGGTTTCCTTTTGATACCCTTCGCTAAGTGAATTTTTTCATCATAATCTACAACATTGACTCATGACCTGTTGAAGATGACGTTTACGCTTTGGTGCAACTTCTCATGCGGGTCAGGGGAAGCATGATTTTCACCTTCGTTGTTCGCTCACATTTTCTTAGACTGGTCTTCATGAGCTGCAACAGATTGATGATGAATTAACAGAATGTTTTCAAGTAAGTTCATTGACACTTTTCTCATGCATACATAGGTTTCTTCACTTTTCAATGCTAAATTTGTAACATACATAAGTGACCTACATAGTTGTTGGTAACAGGAGGTTGTGTGGCACTTCTCATCAACACCAGATGAACTGACATTATTTGTATCCAACAGTTCAATCTTTGCTTGTTTCATCCATCTTTGAATTAAATATAACTCAAGTATTTCTTGTATCTTCTCTTAATTAAGTGTCTTTAATGCATGACAACATAAAATACCTTTGAATTCATACATTTTGCATGTATATTCAATTGTTCCATTGTCAACATTGTATGTAACATGTACTTCTTACCTTTTTGGATGCTCTTCACCCTCCCATACAATATGGTATTTGTGCATATTCTCGATTTGCATACGTCCTTGTATATTGCAATTCATGACCTGTATAACCTCTTTCTTAATTCATTCAAATACAGTTAGTGTATACAGATCTGTAGGTTGCATCAATATTTTCATACCCAAAGTTACAGGGCATGTATTGAAGCATTTCACACCTTATTCAAGCTCATTCTGTCTAAGACCGTCTACAAATAATTCATATTGTTGCATAAAGTGAAATATTGTTAAACATGAATACAAGGTTTTCTTCAATGTGGCATGCATAGATTCAGCTCTTTGTGTGCTTATCATACCTGCATAAAAATATTGTCTTCCATACACCAATGCCCAATTCTCTGTTTGCATATAAATTTTGTAACCACACAGTCTTCAAGGTCGTACATCTGAATCATTTTCTCCCAATCAGACATACAGTTGACCTCGTGTACGCTTTCTGATTAAATGTATCATATATTCTTTGTTGCATTTTGAAAGATATAACACAAACATAGGCGATGATATGCATTTGGCCATACATGAGACACTACAGCCGCAATTGCATGATTACCATCTGTAAGTACAGCTTCAGGGTGCTTCCCATTTATTGCTTGTATAAATACTCTGAACAACCACTTAAAGGTTTCCTTGGTCTGGTCATACAAAAAAATGTAGACTAATATACAACTCTGTGAGTGATGGTTCACTTCGATAAACTCCGCAAATGACCATTGTTCAGTATTAATCTTCACTGTCGTATAAAAAACAAACACATCATTGAAGCATTCATAATCTATTCTTGACTTTGAATCTGCCCAAAACATATTCACAGCATATCTATCTTCATCCAGTTGGATTACACTAAAGAAACCAGAGTCTTTGCTTGATTTCTTATGTAAGTAATCAACTAAAGAACATATTTCTCTATTCTTCATGTTATTTGTCATCTTCCTTCTTAAGTGGTTTCTTAGATCCATAGGTGTGAATGACACATTCTCGCGACCACCATCTATGTATATGCATAAATTGTATGTCTTCCTTGGTGTAAAGCCGATGCTATCAGCTATTTCAACAATTACAGCATGCGCTTCAGTTACTTTATGATGTGACCTTAACATAAGAGTCATAAATGAAGTTGTTAATTCATGGTTATGACCACTGATTAAAGTGTGAACTACATATTTTCTATTTGAAAGTCTTCTTAACACCATTCTCGTTGGACAACCATATCTTGAATCTGGCTTGCTCCTTGTTGAATTTTCACTTGACTTCTTTCAACCTTCCTTAGAATAAACATATGTCTTTTTCACCATGACACCCTATGCATTTTTTGACCAAGAATACCTTCTAACACTAAAGCCAAGTTTTAAGGCATAATCATTGTAAAATTTGTATACAGCTTCATCATTATTAAATTGCATTCCTTCTGCAAGAACAGAGTTAAGTGTACTATCATGTATATTCTCAGTGCTTGCACCTTTATCAAGTGTAATGTCATAATCGTCTACCGCTTTATCGAATTACATTTCTTCTGCTGGAACATTCAAGTCAAGAGTGAATCCAATGCCTGCACCCTTCTTATCATGTGCATCATTAGTGTATATGTTCACTTCTTCAGGTGCGTCATTAGTACAGATGTTCACTTCTCCACAACTTTCAAATGATTGAGATACATAATCTTCACTACAATCAGATAATAAGCTCACTACTGTCATAAGCAAAATATCAATTTGTGTTAGTCAGCGTATATGTTTACTATGATTTATTCAAGATGCATATAACAATGGATATTGATTAGCTAAGCAAGTCAAAGAAATGATTGAATGAATCACAGTATAAAAGCAACAGTGATTTGTTATTTGCTTATACTATGTATCGAGTTGTTATTTACCATGATAATAAAAGAAATGATTTATCGTATATGTGTGTTGACGATAGCGATTCACGTGATAATGATTTAATTATATCTATGACATTGTGAAGCAATTTCAATAGAAATCGCTAAATGAACAACAATTTGAATACGCAAATCGCCACCGCAAGCGCGCAACAATATAAATTCTGCACGCACATGTTTTAAAATTATACTACAAATATCTTACAAATCGATACTAAAAAATACATAATATCTTACAAATCGATATGCATATCAGATAATATATTACAAATTGATACGATAGGCGCGCAATAATGTAAATTTTGCACACACGTTTTAAAATCATACTATAAATATCTTACAAATCGATACTAGAAAACATATAATATCTTACAAATCAAGATACATATCGCATAATATATTACAAATCAATATGGCAATTTAGCATAATAGCTTATAAATCGATATTAACAAACAAAACAATATCTCACAAATCAGTAGTATGTTACTACAACTATGATTTGCGTTACATTGCATATACTGAGTGAATGAATGATACCGAATGGGGTAGAGGCCATTCCTCGCATTTGTAACCAAGCATTCTTGTCAACAGGTCCCAGCGTCTTACAAATATCTTCAATTTTCCAACCGTCGAAAAGCCAACATCCAACTGCAATAACAAAACAATGCCTTAATGGCACTCACGACGACATATGTTCTTCAACAATAGCATGATGACATGAAAAGGTACTCACGACACCTTAATGGTACTTGTTGAAATGTTTGTTCGTCATTGCTTTTTTTTATATTGCCTAACAAAAACGAGGAAGAAGAGAAGACTATAAAAAGAGATGGTCGACAAATCTCCTTATGACACCCACCAATGATCGAACTAGTCGATCGATTTATAGTTATCTCCACGAGGTAGGAACGAACCCGAGAATGTTTTGTAACACAAGGCAGGAACGAGAACGCGACAATGTGTTGTAACACAAGCTAAAAACCAAGGCAGAAACCTAAACTCACGGGAATGTGCAAAGCTATTTGTGGGAGGACATTTCTGTCAAACGCATATCTATCTTACAGGACATTTTCGTCAAACGCATATCTATCTCTTTTATATGTTATTTATCTTTTTATATATTATTTTATTATAAAATCATCATTGGTAACATTGGCATATGAATTATCATGGGTCCCAAGATATTTCTCTATACACCCCCGAACATTTTTTGTTCGGGGGAGAACACACAACCCCCTCCCTGTGTTTTGCATGACTGAATCTCATGTGGACTTCTCTCGTGTAAACACCCCTTCTAGATAATTGGACCTTCCCAAAACCTTCCTCAAATTGAGCATAACTTAATTTTGGTGCCTTAATAGCTCCAATTGTCATGTAGCTTTTGCCCTTTGTCTATTGTTGTGAAGGACCCTTGGATGAATCAAATATTTGCTAAAGAGAAACAAAAGAAAATCTGTGTTTAACGAGCCTCTTTTATTCAGTGGTGTCATCTCTTTTATGCCAGCTTAAGCTTAGTCTGAATACAGGCCCAAGGGAGTTATTGTGATTGCTTTATGTAGATGACATGATTATTGAATTCTTATATTATTGAAAGTATGAGAAAGACATTGAAACATTTGAGATGGAGGATTTGGATATACTAAAATGCTTTTTGAGAGTTGAAGTGGCACACTAAAAAAGAGGCTAACCGAATTGATAGCAAGTCTAGATTGGCAAATGATAGTAAGCATGTTGATTCTCCAATGGAACAAAATGCAAAATGGAGACATGATGAGGGTGAGGAATTGGAAGAGCCTACACTATATAAATAGCTGGTAGGAAGTTTGATCTAGTTAACTATTTTTAGACCACACATTACTTATGTAGTTCATGTGGTGAGCTAGTTTATGAGTGCACTTAGATCATTGCATTTGGCAGCAGTTCTTAAGATTATTCGATATATTTGGGATACTATTTGTAAGACCCTCAAATTTCTCACGAATTTTTTAGTACTTTGAAAATAATTTGTGAAAGGTTAATATAAACTTAAGGTTTATAAGGAATTTAAAATTTTAATTTCGCGGATTCAAAACTACTAGGATTTAGATCATGATCCAAAACTGAAAATATCCAAATCTAGATCCAGTACTTGGATCTAGTTCATAGGTAAATCTGAAATTCAAATATTTATATATATATATATATATATATATATATATATATATATATATATATATATATATTAAGTCATGCATAATATCCTTGATTATGCATATGTATTAAAATGTTTTCAGTGGTTTTGTGATTTATTAATGTATGCTTAAAAATGATGTTTCTTGCATGCCTACTTTTGTATACATGTACTTTGTCATTGTATTCTTATTGGGGGTGTTGTTTTGACTCCCTACACAATTACAAGAACTGAATGAATCATCGAGACGATGATGGGTAGCTGTGGCGGAGTTTGGGAGCCATTCTATTTTCTATTTCTTAAGACTGGATTTTGTACTGCTATTATTTTGTTTTTATGAACTTCTATATGCTATAATGAAAGTTTATAAAGAGATGTTTCTTTATTTATTAAAATCCAATACTAATGTGTTTGATCATAACTCGCATAAGGTTTTTGATCTAAGATGTTGAAAAATGTTTTCGCTGACAAAAAAATTTACTCAAATTTTTAGGTTAAAAATCTTGAGGTGTTACACTATTCACCATGATTTCTTTTTTCTGGTTCTTTGAAATTGGAGTAAAGAGCTTTTATCCAAAGATAGGCATTCTACCTTAGGATATTGCATTTTCTTGGGAGATTCCTGAATATCCTCGAAGAAGAAAAAATAGCAAAGAATAGCTCTCAACTATAGAAGTAGAGTATAGAGTCCTGGCTCAAACTACAACAATATAGCATAAATCAATTCATGCTAACATTTCAGAGGAATATCAAAAGCAATTAACTTATCATAATTACTTTATTATTCAAGCATTCAACCAAATATCATACATGACTAAATATTATGTAAAGCCAAATATGCATAGATGCATGAACTAATACTGAACAATAAAATATGCATGATTCAATGTACATGCATGAATAACTTATTAAGTTATTTATTAGAGTTACTTTTGCATGCATGTCCCTATTAAATGCACACAAGTTTAATTTTCATTTTTTTTTAAAACTCGTGGATACTCAAAATGGGTATAAATTCCTTAAGTCCAAGTTAGGTTCTAAGTCGTAGCTTAACACACAATTTGTATTTTATTTACTAGGTTCCACACTTGTTGCTCGATCGATATCAGGAATGAATATCATCAATCAGAACATTAGAAATCAACATCTAATGTTGAGACATCAGGAAAATCAACATCCACTAATATCACTTTCTTGGTATACCAATAACTACAGTGAATCAACATCGCTAACCCCACGAAAAATGGTTGAAAGCTCCCTAAAATCGTGGTCGGAAGGGGAGGTAAACCACCATATTAGCTTCTGGGGCACAATCACACACAGAGTTTTAGTATCTTCACGATCCTCCATGATCACTATCAAAGATTCTCACACCATGAAAGGGACATTAAGGAAGAGATTAATTACATTGTTTGGTCTCTTTTACCGTTTTAAATCAGTTTCAAGTTCTTTACACAAGAACCGTTTCGCAAATCAACATACAAAAATAATTTTGAGCCCTGACCCTCACATTTTAACAGTGTAATTAAATTTGGAAAACTAATAATTTTTAAAAATAGATTTTGCAATGCATAAATAAAATCAACATTGGAACAATACACACTCTAGGCCTACACGGTCTGCGATAGTTCACACAAAACCACTAACATATTTCAAAAGTAATTTATGCTAATTCTAAATTTCAGTGAACATGAAACACACACAGTTTTCAAACATGCTCACAATACACATTCCAAATACAAAATGAATGCATATTAAGCCAAGTACATATGCATGTGAATACAAGGCTTGTAGGTCACACCATTCATGATCAATTTCATGCATATAATCAACCACACATGCACATGATCACAATCATGCAAACATCTAATTAATTTAAGATTCATGCGTATAATATGTATAATTATAAACTGGTCGGTTTAGGATCAGATTCATGTACCACACTAGAAAATACATAATTTGATCAGATTTATGTACATGACCAATTTTATATACTCAAATCGACTACGTAGTAAATTTATCATTGTTGGTCTGGTTCATGTACATAATAAAAATCATGTACCTGTATCAACCATAACAATAAATATAAAATTCATGGATCAAGTTCATGTACATGAATCGACCCGTCATATGTGAACATCTTCACAACTGGTCTAATCCATGTACATGATCCAAATCATGTATATGGGTTGACCAGACTTAAATAACCATATAAATAGGCCGTTGGCTGATCTATGTACATGATCAAAATCAGGTATATGAGTCGGCCAAACATGTACAAACATGTACACCACATGCTGGTTGATCTATGCGCATGATCATAATCATGTACATAAGTTGGTCAGGCTAAAACTAATCATGTTTACTGCATGCTGGTTGATCCATGTAAATGATCAGAATCATGTACATGGGTTGGTCAAACTGAAATAAGCTTGTATGCAACATGTCAGACTGAAAATAAACTTGTATACAGCTGCATACATAAATCAAACTCAGCCCAGTAATGAACAGTAGGCTGAAAAAGCATACTTATATCTTGTTGAACAATGAAAACAACAATATGAAACACATGTATATTTTACATGCATGAGCAGGAAAACAAACAATAGTTACATATGTAATTTCAGATGCATGAGTACTTAAATCGACCAGTTTGAAAACACAAATATAATCAAATGCATGGGTACCAAGCTCGACAAGTTTGAACCACAAATATATTGAGATGCATGAGTATGAAACTTGGCAGGTCTGAAAACACAAATATATATATATTCAAATGCATCCACAAGGGGGTCGACCAATATGAAATACAAGTATTTTTTATTTTCTGATGCATAAACCTAAGAATAAACAAAATCTGAACCATGTGTACAGTTTGGATGCATGATAAAAAAGGTCAACAGAACTGAGTATATATATATATATATTCAGTATGCATGAGCAGTAAAAATTGATAATCTGACTACATGCATATTCTCATATGTAAATTCATTAAAATTGACAAATCTGAATATGTATATGCCTAGATGCATGAACAACAAAATTCGGCAAATCTGAAATACATGAACATACTCAAATGCATGAACAGGAAAACTCGACAAATCTAAAATATATATATATATATATTTCAGATTGTATGCACAGGGAAAATTGATAGTCAAATAAAATAAATCTATATATATATATATATATATATTGAAATTAGATTTCCCTTTTTCCCTCTAAACCTATGCCCATAATGATTTATACATATTAGAGAGAAATCCGTACCTTAAATCGTAGATCGAAAAACTTTAAAAAATCGATGGATGCTTGAATATATATATATATATATATATATATATATATTCTTTTCTTCTCTTTCCCTCATTTTTTTTCTCTATCACACTCCCTCTCTCTAGAACATAAGTTCTAGAGAGGAAGAGGTTATAACCCCATTTTTATAATTTGTTTAAGGCTTCTAGGGAGGAGGTGATGTCCCCTCTAGAGGCCTCCTATATGGATAGAGTTCTACCATATGTAGAACTCTATCTTCAACCTTTATTATCCATCTAGATTTTATCTAGGATTTAAATTTTATTTTATTATTTAATATTCTAAAAGAATATTTTAGGAGGTGATGCCTCTCTCTGGAAGGCTCTTATGGGGTAGAGTTCTACCTCAAGTAGAACTCTACCTCATCCTTACTTTAGTGTAAAAGTTATTTAAATTTAAACTTTAAATTCAAAGTACTTTTAAAGTTGCCATGGATGGATTTCAGATCTAGATTTAGATTCAAGATTCAAATCCACATGGATCCCAAGCCGGACGAGATTCTAGTCAATATGAATTTTGGACTAGGTTCAGATCCATACTAACTCGGATCAAATGGAGCGAATCCAGTCCGATCCAACCCAAAACGAGTTCTAAAATAGAGGCCGATCATTTTAAAAAAATCCATTTTTGGGGCCAACTGTAATCCAATTTTGGAAAAACAAGTCGCCTATGCGATCTACATTGAGAGGTGGATCTAACGGTGGTCATAACTGAATTTTGCTTGAATTTAACTTAAATTTTACTCGAATTTAAAGGTTAAAAAATAAAAATTTCTCAAATTATTCTTAACTTAATTAGCTCATGTCATGGGGCTCTGGGCCACACCCAGACCCTGCTGACATCACCTCTATTTACGTATTTTTTTCATAATTTTATCAATTAAATAAAAATATAAAATATAAAAATTATATTTTTGACTTTAAAAATCATGAAAAAATATGAGATATTACATGTTAAGTAAAAGGTATGATAGCCAAATATGTCCAGCTTTACTTAACATGTATTATTCTCATGTTGTACAAGCAGTTTGGTCTATGAACAATGTGAAAGAAGGGGGTTAACCCTAATATGTTTATATCCTTACCCTTACTGAAATGAATGCAGTTCACCTTTTCCATTGAGTATTCTCTCTTCCTTCTTGTTCCACACTGGGGCCCTGAAAACTTGAATCATATGCAGCTAGATCTCCATTCTTTATCCTTTTGTTTGCATGCTCATGACAATAATCTGCTAAGGAGGCATTTGAAAACACAAGCAACACTGTCAAGGTCGGATCTAGCATGAGGTCATTGTCAAATTCGACGTCCTAGAAAATCGAACCAGAGACCAAGGATCTGAAAACAAGGGTTTATAGATCCTTGCTTCCAATGGTATTGGAAATGCACCCTAAATGATTGCAGACTCCACATGCAGTGCACATCATGACATTATAGTTTCCACCATTGGACCTATTGTAATTACATCAAGAATTTGATGTGGGAGGAAAAATAAACACATTGTTCACAAATCCTCCTGCCCCATATTATAGCCTCCAGAGGCTCCATGCCTTCCATGACCTCAACTTCTATTTTTAAAATTCTTAAATCTACCACCTCGGCTTCTTCTATGTCTAACTCTAGAAATAGAATTGGTGCTAACCCCAGTTAGAACATCATGATCAGCATTCTAACTAATAGTGCTACCACCATTGTGTTTATTTGGAAATAAAGATTAATGGTGAAAAAGTAAAAGGGCACTAGACAGAAAATGTAGGATACAGTGGTACGGCACAAACAGATGTTATGTATCACAATAGCATGGCAAAAAGAGAGACTCGAGGAAGACTTGAGAAAGAAAACTTCATTACTTAGCAAATGAAGGAAAGAATACATTTTAAGGGGACACCCCTCTTGGATACACTACATGACAAAAATTGTTGACCCATAATCATTAACTACTTGCTAAAGTATAGAAATGCCCCTTATTAAATAATCTATGTACATAATAAGAGAGGGAAGTACAGAACATATGATATAAATCATATTATTCTTCTCAACACTCTCCCTCAAACTTGAAATGATGCCAAAGGGATTATCCCAAATATGAAGGAGCTAAACTCTTAGTAAACACATCAACCACTTGCTCCTTTGAGCTCACATGTCCTAACAAAATGTTCCCATTTTCATATGCCTTTCTTGTAAAGTGACAATGAATTTCAATGTGCTTTGTCCTCTCATGAAATTTATGGTTTTTAAAAACATGAATGGCACTCATATTGTCACAATACAAAAAAGTTCTTTCACAAACTTCCACACCAAGATCCTTAAGAAGTCAATCTTATACAAATGTTTTCTGCATTAACCTGTGACATGGCCATGTACTCTACCTCGGTTGTGGACAAAGCAACAAGTTGTTGCTTGCTCTTCCAAGATATCAAGAACCTGACAAGAAAAATACAAAATCCCATAGTGGAAAGATGATCTCTAGTTGATCCTCTAAATTTGAATCACAATATGCTCTAATGTCAGTAGAGGATGAAGTTGAACATAACATGCCAAAACACAGTCTCTTACATACCAAATTATTCTGAAAACTATTGCAAGATGAACGAAAGTAAGAGCACTTATAAACTGATTGACTATGTGATCTGCATATGTGATGTCAAGTCTAGTAATAGTCATATATATCAAATTACCCACGAACAGACTATAAAGCACATTTTCCTCCATAGGTGTTGCAACTCTCCTTCAGTTACCTGCTAAACTTGCCTTTATCACTAGATCTGTTATATACTTATGTTAAGTCAGATAGTCTTCTCCTTGAGTATGCAACTTTCAAACCTAGGAAATACTTCAAATTTCCTAGATCTTTCATCTCAAATATTGTAGCTAAACTTTTCTTGGTGTCCACGATTTTCTGCACATTATCTTTAGTGATAATCATGTCATCAACATATAGATGTTGTATACATTTCCTATGCTTTGAAGAAGATATGAACAAAGCAAGGTCGTGATAGATCTACTCAAAACCAAGGGACTACTTCTAATACCATGCACATAGTGCTTGCTTGAGCTTATACATAAGAGTGGATTAAAGCAAGAAAAGCAGAGTGCAGAGGAGAAAACTTTGTTGAGACATTTGCACCAGTTGATCACATGACTAGCATAAACACATTGCTTGTTGTTGTCTCGATAAGGCAATGCAATGTTTGGCAGTTGGATATGAAAAATGCTTTCCTAAATAAAGACTTCGATAAGGAGGTTTATATAGAGCTAACACGTGAGTATTCAAATTCTTAGGGCAAAGTGTGCAAGTTGAGGCGAGCTTTATATAGGCTTAAACAGGCTCCTCGTGCGTGGTTTGAAAATTTTAGTATTGTTTTAAAATCACTTGGATTTGAGCATAGTTGTCATGACCCTCCTTTGATTGTATTTTCCATTGACTGTGGGAGGTGCATTTTGCTTTTGTATGTTGATGATATGATCATCATTGGAGATGATGTGCAGAAAATTATTGATACCAAGAAAAGACTGGCCAACATATTTGAAATGAATGATTTGAGAAATTTTAAGTATTTCTTGGGTTTGAAAGTTACTCATTCAAGGAGAGGACTTTATTTGTTGCAGCATAAGTATGCAACAGATCTTGTGTTAAAGGATAGATTTACGGATGATTCCAAAAATATTTTGACTTCAATAGAGGAAAATGTCAAGTTGAGAGCTACAAATAGTGAGAAGCTTAAAGATCTTGTGGTGTACAGACAACTTTTGGGTAGCTTGATATACTTGACCATCACTAGACCGGGTATGACATATGCAGTCCATACAGTAAGTCAATTTATGAGTGCATCTGTAAAGTTTGTGATTTTTTATTTTTATTTTTATTTTATTTTTATTTTTTTTTGGGGGGGGGGGTAGAAATGATACGAGGTTATTCTTGGTATTTTATAAGAAATTCATCGATAGTTATTTAATCGGTGAACTTTTGGATGTTGGAAAGGGTTAAAAATTAATCAAACGCTTTATGGATTTGGATCTCGATAAAAGATCCACACTTATTGACATCCATAAGACCCAATTTTTTTAGGGTACCTTTGACACTCAAGAGATCCCTGAATCTCTTGGTTTATTATGTTCAGATCAAGTATGGATCCGAGTTTATAAGGCGTGTACAGGAACTCGGATCCATTTAGTCAACTTGATCCGGGTTCAAAGTATATATAAAAGAGAGAATGAGGCACTGGGGAGATCCAGAGCAGTCCAAAAACTAAATGGCATAAGTTTAGATCCATGTGGTAGGGATCCAACCTCAAATCACATTGCATCCAAAAAGAAGATCCATATTGATCTGAAGTCCAGAATTGGACCCAAATCAATTAAAAACACTAATTCTTGGGTGAATATCAGAATCCAATAGTGACCCGATCCGATTACAAACCTCACCTTCTTAAAAGATTTTGCTTTTAAGACTTTTTTTATTTGGATCTTTGAAAGATCCAAATCCAAAACCACCTTTTTCTTTGTTTTTTCTTTTGGGATATATATATATATATATATATATATATTATAAGTATGTTAGAGGACTGAGTTGGGTCCTACTGGACCTGACCCAGTTCAAATTGGGTCCCCAACACAATTTTTGGAACGGATCTAGGTTGGATCCAACCTAGATCCGAGTTGGGATGTCGATATCACCCCCCCTGTTACTCTCTATTTTAACCCCTCGACGAGAGGGGTTTTCTTTTAAATCATGCACCCCCATCTCTCTCTCTCTCTCTCTCTCTCTGCTACCCACCACCACCACCACTTCGGGAGCCCCTCACTGGATGCCCCCCTCGCTAGGAGCTTCTCCTCCTCATTGGGACACACTCATCGGAACCCTCACCCCCTTTTTCTTCTGTAATTGGTATCGCTCTCCCTCTCTCTATGAACGACAGAAGGGCACCACCCTCCTGTCCTGCTCCTTTCCCTTCTTCTATGGCTGCCCAAGGCAGCCACAACAACAACATCCTTAGTTGTTGTTGCCGATGCAAGGGAGGGCCCCTCCATTGCCTTGCCCCGTACTAGCCACCAATGGTGGTGGCTGGTCCAAGTGAACCCTAGCCAACATCCTGTCGTGCCACCAAGGGTGAGCAGGGATCCTTGCCTGGGGCAGTGGAGGCCACGACAACACTAGTGTGGTCATGGTACCTCCGCCTTTCTGCCTCTCTATCTCGCCACCACTAGTGGGCAGGGGCCTTCGGCCCTATGCCAGCCCTCTCCCATTTCCTTTTGCTCTGTCAGCAGACCGTGATAGCCACTACCTTCGGCAATGAATTGGTCGCCGACCTCTCCCCTATCCCCCCTGCTCTGTCAGCAAGCAGCATAAGCCACTGCCTCTGGCCGTGGCCTAGCTGGCGACCTCTCCTCTTTCCCCTGTCCTGGTTTGGGACCGGGTGCAGCTCAGCCTAACTGTCGAGCCCTCACCCCCCATCTTCTTGTTGTACCTGAGCAGCAGTTGCTACAACTACTACTGTCTCGAGTTATGCCGAACCGAGCTGAGCCTGGCTAAAGCCGAGCTCAGCCTGATTCGATCTATCACCCCTGGGCCGGCTCGGGTGTGCCGTGTTTGACTCAGTTCTACCAAGCCAGCTCGATCGGATCTTGTCTCGCTCCCTCGATTTTCTGCCGAACAAATCTGACTTTTTATGCCTCGTTCCACATGGCTCGGCTAGTATCAAGACCGCCTCGATCCTGTCAGCTCGAACTAGGTTCGGGTTTGACCCCTACAACACAATCGTCGCTTATTCTGTTAAGAAAATATTTTTACATCATTCTTTATGCAGCACGATAATATCCTTTTAACGCACTACATTGGCACAACAAAGGAGACATGCTTACTGAGACACGAGATTTTAAGAACCTATGCTCGGAATCGTTAGAGATTCAGACCATCTTTGAGGTAGAGAAAGTTGCATGCGATAACAATGACGAACCACTTCCGATATATATGTATTATATTTACGTCAAATATATATATATATATGCTCTTAACTCAAGAACACAGTTTTGTGTATTATTGTCCCATTTTACTTACGTCATTTACTTTGTCGCAATGTTGTAATGTGCGCAAGCTCCAACTTTATGCAATTTACTTAACCCGATATACAATTTCGTACACCGGGCCTTGCTTACACAATTTACTTAGTCTGACGTACAATTTTGTATATTGGGCCTTGTTTATATAATTTATTTAGTCTGATGTGTAGTTTCACACACCGGGCCCTGGTTTACGCTATGTACTTTGCCATCGCGCTATAATATGAACAAGCTTCTGCTTTAATATATATGTATCCTACATACATATATAATTATATAAGGTATGCAGTTTTGCACACTCTTGCTCTATATTTCAATTACGTGCACATCTATTTAAAGTATGCAGTTTTACGTACTCCTACTTATTTAAAGATGCAGATTTGTGCAATCCATATTGAAACTCAGTTTTTAAAAGAATCTTTATGTAAGGTTTCAAGCTTGCATGCCCTAATGTCATGAAAAGAAAAACAAGTATTTTGCGTTGGCATATTTGCGATATCTAGCAATTACATACGTAGCTTATCCTATGTATAAAGCGAGGCTCCCATGTTCATATGTATCAATGTTGTTGCGTATGTGCTTATCGGAAAAACTCCCTAGCGTTGGAGGGTTCTTGTAAATACCTTTTCAAACTAGTTTGAACTTTAAAATAAGTTGAGATTGACATAACTCAATAATTCACAACTAAGTTTTCTCTTCGAACCAACATAGCAAAAAAGGCTTCAACTACATAGCCTTCGACAGTCATATGTCAAGTCTTTCTTTTTTATATCCAGAATGACACAGATATTTTTTGGCCTAAGGTGTGGGATATCATGAATTCCAATGTTGTGTTTGGGTTTCTTTCTAAGAAACCAATATCTTTCTCATTGTTGTAGTACTATCAGACATGAATGATAAGATAGTACGATGATGAATAGACTGGAAGTTTATGATAATCTCGTAGTGCAACAATACACCATATTAAAAGAAAATAATATAAAAAAAGATAATCACCTTCACAAACGAGATACTCGATTTGGTTTAATAGACCAGAATATATTGAATGAGTTGTTAGATAAACTAAAACCTGATCTACTCATTCATCCTTTGGTTTTGTCAAGAGAGAGGATATGAGGTACAAATTTCGATGAACAAGTTGTTAACAACTATCTTCATTGAGTGACAATGGCTTGGCATCCCCAATCATCAGAGTTAGGGGACTGGGCTACCAAATATTATCCTAAGTGATAGATCTGCAGAAGTTCGGATGCATCCTCTAGTTACAAGTGACCTCTGAAGAATTCTCTCTTGGTCATTAGTATGTCCCCTTTGAAGTGAATTTAGCTAGTCGTCTGAGGTATCGAAATACATGAAATAATAAACCTCTGAACAATCTTAGTTGTTTTTATGTATTGTCTTGTGAGTATCGACAAGTCGTAATTATCGAAACAAGATTATCATATTCACTTTGTTTTGCTTGAAACTGAATATTGTGAAATGTGTTAATGATATGTTAGTCTTGTTCTGATGTCTCATATCAATGCACCTACCAGGCTTTCATGAGTCTGACTCGTTTTATAGGATACATGTGATGATTAGGTTGATGCTACAAGAGATGGTGTGATGACGTGATGATATCAAGAATTCACTCCTTTTGTTGTTCGTTCTTGAGCACGTTATGTAATTTTGTATAAGAATTCCTTCGTAATAACACTTTCTATATATAATCTTGTTTTTGAATCTACATGGTTTCGAACGAATGTATGGAGATATGAACCTAAAGTGTTGAAAAAGAAGTTTGTCTGTAATCTGCGTAAGGTTCGTCGACTTGTTATTTTCAAACATTGTTTTCGCTGAACTATCATTTTTAACTCTGAAAAAGGATTGATTGTAAAGTTTCAACTTTCTCCTAAATTTTTACAAGTTTGGGATTTTGGGGCATTACAACATCCACCTCAGTACATTTACCTATGGTGCTCAGGATATTTTGGTATGCGGAAGATACTATGCACTTTGGGATATTTTTTTCAGCATCATCCTATTGTGACTCAGATTTTGGAAGATCGACTAGGGATTGTCTCTCGACTACTGAATTTTGTGTTTTTTTTGGAGCTCTTTGATTTCTTGGAAGAGTAAGAAGCAGCAACGAGTTGCTTTATCTATTGTTGAGTTAGAATATCTAGCCATGGCGCAAGTTACTGCAGAAATTATTTGGGTTAGATGGCTTTTAGGAGAACTTAGTGTGTTGCAGTTTCAAGGAGGACATTCTTGTATTGTGATAACATGAGTGCTATTCATATTGTTAAAAATCCAAAATTTCATTAAAGGACAAAGCATATTGAGATTGATTATCACTTTACCAAGAGAGCCTATTAAGATGGGATCATATCATTAGAACATGTGAGCTCAAAGGAGAAGATCACAAATGTGTTTACGAAAAGTTTGGCTCTACTACACTTAGTCATTCCTTTCCAAACTTCGGAGTGTTAAAAGTGTAATAAGAACATATAATATGTATTTTGTATTCTTTGTGCTTCCCTTGGGTGCTTTTGAGAGAGCCCACACCCATAGTTGGCAAACCCAGCGAGTCGACTCAGGAATCGCCCGAGTCGACCACGGATCGGACCCCAACTAGGTCACGATTCAGGATTGTTGATCCAACCTATTAAATAATTTTTTTAATCATGTATTTTATTATTTTAATACATAATTCTTATATAAAGTTAATTGTTATGAAGAATCTAATATTGTTCAACGAAAAAAGTTAATAATCATGTATAATTGTATGTTTTTGTAACTTAGCTATTGACATATTAGCTTGAAGTTTAATTATTCCCATGTCTTATTCATGTGCTTACGCTATCAAATATACAGGTTTAACTCTCTGAGTCAACCCGCTTACGAAGTGGGTCCGATCCGAGCCCGAGTCATGAGTTTGCCAACTATGCCCACACCTACGTACAGTGAACTGCTATGCTGCCAAAACTCAAAACTGGAGAAATAACAAGCTATTACTCAGACCCAACACCAAACAGTGAGTAATCTAGCAGCATGAAACAATATTTTTCATACCCAATATAGAATCAGCTGCAACCAACAATGAAAAAACCAGTTACTGTCATCAATATCCCCTCAAATCCACATCAAAACTAAAAAATAACCAAGTGTTCTACACCCAAAACACTATCAACAGCATTCTAAGACAAAAAGAGAAGTCAGTAACGCAGAGGAAGTATCGTGGTATCATGTTACAGTTGGTCCATATTGCACTATAAGGGCCATTTGATCATCCATACAAATAAAATTTGATACAATCTTAACTTCAAAAACAATATGACATGCTCAAATGCCTACCAAACAATGAGATTTGAAAAGTCAGTAATAATTGATTTGCTACTTGCTCAAGGAAATATGTTAAGGCATGTAACTTGTCTAGAACAACGGAAAATAAACCGCAGGCGTTTGGCTTCTTTCTCGTAACAGCTCTGCTGCAGGGAATAAAAGCAATGGATTTCAATCATAATTCATGGAGAAAAGCTGTTCCCGAATGAAATTTTGCCAATAACAGCGATAACAACATAACTTCTCTACATGACCGTAGAAGTGAGTGACCTCTGTCAAAAGAGGACGGATCAGAGATTGAGACCTCAGATTTCCTAATTGGGTATTCATAAAAAAGAGGGCATGGTAGATTTAAGGTGCTTGTTGCAGGAATGCAGGTGCAAAACTGTATCTGATGGTACACCGATTGTCTCTTCTTCATTTACACAGGGAACATCATAGAAATCTGCCTCACTCAATTAAGAGAAGCCATTGCCTAGATTGGAAATTGACCAACGAGGAAAGAGAAGCATAAAAAAATGACGGGAGAGAGAGAGAGAGAGAACAGAACGGAAGGTCCTAACCAAGAAAATAACATCCATAGTGTAACATCACAACTTGAAAATGTAAATTCCTTGTATTAGATGCTTAGGTATATAGTGACATGCAACGCCAAATTACAAATGCGTGAATGTTAGAACACCAAGAAAAGGGAAAAGCTTACTTTAGTTTCGATGTCTGTTACATGATTATTCTGAATATAATCGATATGAAACAACAGAAAAAAACTTCTTCTTCTTCTTCTTCTTCTTCTTCTTCTTCTTCTTCTTCTTCTGTATGCATCTTCTCCTCTGCAAGAAAATCGAGCATCCTTGAGAAAAGGAGAAAAGGGAATGGGGCAATAGAAAACGAGAAGAGGAGGACAGGGAGGCTTTGATGAAAGAAATTGACTCATGAGTATGATGCTTTCATACCATAGCAGCGGAGTTTTCTATTTGGGTTCATCGAGGCTGGATATACTCGAATTCGTCCTCCCTGAGGTGAGCAAAGAATTTGATCTCACGGCCATCAACTTGGGTAGCGAACCGGATCTTGAAGGGGAGGTTGGCAGAGATGGGCCGCCCCTTCCAGTTGGCCACGTAGTCCTTGACCTCGCCTTCCATCCCATTGAGGTCGAGCTCCAGGATCTTGGGAACGTGATAAACCTTGAGGGGAGCCTTTACACGTACCTTGGCTCCGATCTTTGCAACCTCACGCTTGTCCGTGGTAGAATGATCCTGCTGCAGGGTCACCTCGCAGACCACCACCATTGCCCGAGATGACCAACTGGTGGTGGATGCGGTGGCGGGGCGGGAGACATGGAGACAAGGGGCCCACGAGGGAAATGAGGAAGAGCGGATAAGCGTGGTCGGCAGTGAGTGAAAGCAGGAAGACAGGGTCGGCAGCATTGCCCTGATTGATTGATTAATCTCTCTCTCTCTCTCTCTCTCAAAGACCAAGAAGAGAACAGCAAATGCGAGAAGAGGAGGTGGAATATTAGCAAGTAGATAGACGACGATGAGAGCCGCAGCAGCGCGTTTGCCCCCTTTCGTTCTGGGTAGCCTTCGATTTAACGCGCAATGGATGCGGCCAATTGAAGATATTTGTTACACATTCATATACGAGAACGCTAAGCCTTTGCCCCCAACCGCCAACCCCTAGCTCGGTCATGTATCCAAACAAGTGGAGGCCTCCCCTCGATTTTATCTTATCAACCTTCTGTGGGTTGTATGAAGCATGGTCCCACCAGCCACCTGTTTGGATCGCCAGCCTGCATTAGCAATTTAGCATCAAGCCCAAGTAGTAGCTCCTCTGACGGACGTATTTACGCTCCAGGTAAGGGTAGGGGGGCTCGCATGAAATGGACGAACAACTGTTGGACAATAAAGTTAATAACAATAATAAAAAAGTAAAACTAAATGAATATAATTATATAACAAAAGAGAGAGGGAGTACAGTGTAGCCGTTGCCAATGAATGGTGAAACTGTTCGTTCACATGTGATTTATCGGCTTTTCAAAAAAATTCAGCAAGTTGCCACTAACCCATGAAACTTTGGCGATGAAAGGTATGGGTGTCAACGGATTCCGTTTGGTTCGGACTTAGGTGGGACCAAAACCAGATTTGAGTTAAAGATGTTAGTATCGGGTTCCAACTGGATTCAATGATATCTACCATAAGAGAAACCATACTCAGACTCTATAAGGATTACATCAACCATACCCTGTAAAATAATATTTTTTATCTTTTTGACATTGAAAAGTTAAGAATCTTATTTAGAACTCGGGTTGGGCCTAGGTCTGGTATGAAATTTCATAAACCATACCTGGCTCTATATATTAATCGGATCCTTTGAATCTTGGCCATGTTCTAATTGGACCTCTTTGTTTATCACGAAACCCCGACTCTTTAGGGTTTGGTATGGGTCGGGTTCAGGTCAAGCCCTCATTGACACCGCTAATTAAAGGCGATGGATGCATCCCTTTTAAGTGTGGTTTGTACATTTGAGAGAGAGAGTATTTATGTATAATAACTGAAAAACTTATTAGTTTATTATATAATAACAAAATTGAAACTACAAAAAGTCATAATGTTAAGATAACATAAAAATTTAAAACAAATACGAATATAAAAATACTATAGTATTTTATTATTTTCAAATGTATTAATTTGATGAGTTTGATCAATATAAATGTAAAGCTAAACATCATTTTATGTATATTTCAAAATATACATATAATAAATTTAATTATATAAATTTTAAATACAATATCCATAATTTTTAGTAATTATTTTAATAAATAAAGATGATTTTTTATGTCTTATTTATAGATTTTTAGGTATTCAAATATGCATTGAGATTACAATTGATTATGTTTATTAATTCATAAATTAATCTCAAGTGAGTAAAAATTTTAACTAAAAGTTAAAATGAAATTTGAAATTAACTCATGGTTAATTTTATGTAAATTAGAATTTAAATAGAATTTGAAATTGAATTTATATTTGAAATTAATTACAAGTGAATTCGGATATGGCATGTAGAGCTGGATCCAAATTAGGGTTGAAACCCATTTGGATTTGGGTTTGGTAGGAAATTCAAGAATTAAAATAAATCTAGAATCCAAATTAGAAATTTGAAAATTTAGAAAATAAAATAAAAACTTTATTAATTAGTTAAGCTAATCCAAGAGGATGGGATGCCGCCTCCCACCCCAGGTGGGCCCACACCCCCTTGGCTGGATATTTGTTTCTAAAGTTTTAAACCCTTTTTGAAATATCATAAAGAAATAAGAGGATTTTTCAAGACTTACCAAAAATAAAAATAAAAAAAAGTCAAGGTTTGGAAAGAGAGCTTGGAGTCCAAGTTGGACTTACGTAACAAGCAAGTCAAGTAGGGGGGCCCTAATGGGACATCTCTACCTACTTGGAATAAAGAAAAAAAAGATAGTAAATAAAATAAAAAGAAAAGAAAGAGGAGAATTTTTGTAAAAAAAAAAACTTGTAAGAAATCAAGTTAGACTTTTTTTTGGAAACAAGGAGAAGAGGAAACAAGAGGGGACGACCAGCCTTCTAGACTCTCTCTCTCTCTCTCTCTCTCTCTCTCTCTCTCTCTCTCTCTCTCTCTCTCTCTCTCTCTCTCTCCTTCCTTCTAGCTTAGGCAAAAATGCCCCCTAGTCTCTTTCTCTCCCCTTTTTCCTCTAACTTCCCAAGTGTAGAGTGTAACACCTGTTATCATGCAAAATTTTACTTTTGCAAGTCAACTGACCTTTTGAAAAAAAAATGTTTTTAAAAAACTCGCATTCATTTTGAAAAATATGAGAAAAGTTGAGAAATTGGGATTCGCCTATCGGTACGAGGTTCAACCGTTTCTAGCGCCTTAACCAGGAGTAATCGAACTAAAGATTGAACGATATGCCTTGTTTTATTAAAATGTCTAAGAAATTATTCTAGATCCTAAAATGCAGAAAGAATCAAACACACATGTGATATGATTTTAAAAAAAAGTTTATTGAAAACATGATACATGCTTGAAATTGTTGAAAATACTTTTTTGAAGAAATATTTTGAAAATGAATCAAATAGTGGGGCATGTGGCCTTGTGAGCCCATGCAGGATGCAACCTAAGTCTAAATGATGCATAGATGCAGTTTATAAAAATTTCTTTTGAAGAATTTGAGAAAATCATGGATAAATCTCCTTGTTTTATAAAATTCTTTTGATGAAAAGGGGGTTTTGTGCCTTATAGAATTCAAATAAAATAAATTCGTCATATATCTATGACTATGGCCACAAATATATTTTGAATATATCTCATTTAAATCCTAAGAAGAGGATTTTGGAAAATATCTTGAAAATCTTTGGAAATATGAAATGATTTTAAAAATTAACCTAAGTGCTTAGGCTTTTGTAACTTAAAAGAGATTAATAAAGCTTGAATTTCATTCATATTCTAACTATGGTCACAAATACGAACTTTACTAAGTTTATTAATTTCTTAGAAGAAGGTACATGTATCATTCGTGTTTCACCATAAGTGAAATTTAAAATGTGCATATATAATGATGCATGAAATGCACATCATGTTATGAAGATATTCATGCATTTTAGATGATTTTAAGGTTTAGAACCCATGATTGGATGTATTTTGATATCAAGGGGTTGTTGTTCGGATTTCAGAAAAATCAGAGTTAAATTGAAAGAGTTATGACTATTTTAGTGTTTGGGCACGGATTTCAAGGTAGATCGGATCCATATCCGACCCAAATAGGCTGTTTTGGACCTTGGATCAATGTTTAAAACCTTATAATCCAACCCACACATGCTTCCATATCCATTTAGCAAAGGTTTTTAGAAAACCTTTTCCAAAAGGGGCACATAGTAATATTTTTTATTATAAACTTTTTTCTGAAAAATGCCAAAATTATAAATACAAGTTTCCAGCAAACCCTAGCCGTTTTTGCCTTGGAATTCATGCCCCCTTAACTAAATCTTGCTCCATCCCCCTTTCTCCCCTCTCATTGCACGCCACCTCCATTGAAGACTGGGATTTTGCTTGAGATTCAAGCATTTCTTCGTATCTTTTTTCATATCTTTTCATTTCTTTTTCTCCCAGTTGGATATTCACTGTGTTTGCTGTGTTTTGCAGGTGTAGCAGAGGTTGAAGACACTTTTTATTGCATGGAAGTGCGAGACACTCCAACAAGAAGAATCGGCTCTACCTCCATCCGATCTTCTAAGCCACCCGATCGAGAATCGGCTCATTTTCCATCCTCGGTGGACTTCAAACGTGGTGCATCTGCAAAAGAGAGTTTCATGGTGATATTCCAGTATCAACGAAGATGATGAGGCGTATTTCCAATAGTTGAATCCGCTCTTTCTATCCCCACAATCGTCGGATCGCCCTGGAGGTTGGTCTTACTCTTTCCTCGTTCTTTTATATAGATTCGAGTCCACCTAGTCGATTCTCTAAACCCCAGCCATTTTCTGTGTTTTCTATTTATTTGATAGCAAAACCACTGTAGTTTTATATTATTTTCATTTTTTGAAAGTCGTTTTGAGTGTTGGAATTGATCCAGCCTTAAGCGTGTGGTCTTGTTGTTAAATCGGCTAGATCTAATCTAGCCGATTTCACTATTTTCATTAGATTTTATTTTCTGGAATTTATTTCAGAATTGATTGGTGATTAAAACGTGTTAGTCTGAGTCATTTCCAGTGAGGTTTAGATCTAGAGGTGTTGTTGGGTCTGGTTTAAAATTTTGTT
Source organism: Nuphar pumila (assembly GCF_984573655.1). Lineage (NCBI taxonomy): Eukaryota > Viridiplantae > Streptophyta > Magnoliopsida > Nymphaeales > Nymphaeaceae > Nuphar > Nuphar pumila. The sequence continues at coordinate 27,272,850 of NC_143259.1, read as the reverse complement.
TTATCCCAAAAACCCAAAATCGGCTAGATTTATTCTAGCCGATTCCAACGTTTTGGTTATTCTGATTTTTGAAAACTTTTTAGCAGTGTTGTGTGCCAAAACTATTTTGTTTCAATTAGTTTCCAGTTTAAATAAGTGTTGTTTCTTGTTGGGTCGTTGGTCATAGTGTAGGTTTGTCGAGTTAGGTCAATCGTTTAGAGTGTGACGTGTCATTGTTAAAGCATTTGTGTTTGTTTCAGTTTAGCATCAGTTTTCTTGTGCTGCAATTTCAGTAGATCGTGTATCGGCAGTTTCAATATTGATTTAGTTGATAATTAGGTTGCTTGTAACTTCATTTGAGTTTGTTTAAAAGAAAAAGCTATAAAAAAGTTTTTCTCGATGTTCTTAGTGAGATAAAAGTCGTTCTTTTTTTTAGTGTGTTAGAATAGTCTTCTTCCTCAAGCTGGATGTCTGCCATTAGAGGTCCAACTTGAGTTTAGGGTGTTTGGTAAGTTTTATTTCAGAATAGGTAAGCTAGCTAGCATGTCTAGATTCATTGCATTGAGTGTTTAGGTCAAAAAACGTTTTTAGTGTCTTTATTTAGATAGTTTTAATTGTGGTTTATTGACTAAATTAGTCTTTTTCAAAATTTGTGGTTTTATAACAGTCATAACCTGTGGATTAGTTGTGTAAGTTAGTGTAATTAGAGTAGTGCTTGCTTAGTTTAATTAGGTCGAGTTTTGAGGAGGGGGTAAATAGGTAATTGTGGTGGAAAATGATTTTTGGTAAGTGTTGATTCATTCAAATTCGTGGAATGCAATTGGGGAAAGCTTTGTAAATGTCTCTATCCAGCCAAGCTAGAGAGAATTGATTATTTTAGATTTTGGAAACAAAATTTGATTTCTAAAATTACTTTCTAAAAGTGTCAAACACAGTTTTTTGGGAAGGGATTTAATTGTTGAATTCATTTTTTCAAGAAGATTCAAAAAACGTGTGGGACGCCTTTTGGTTGGAGGGTTTCACTCCTCAAAGTTTCTAAATTGGTTTTTAAAGACAATTAAGGAGAATAATCTCTCTCTAGCTGGACGAATTATGAGAGTCCAAACTTACCAAATTCGTGTCTTGTCACTTAGTAACTCCCTCCTTCTAACTTTCTATATTAACCTAGATTAGACTTAACCTTAATCCCTTTTAGTAAAGTTGAATTAGCCTTAGGTTAGTAATTAATTCCCCATTTTAGGTAGGTGTTAATTAGTTTTTATCTTAACCCCAATTGGACATGTAACTAAGTTAGCCTTAGTTAGTTCTTTCTTATTGTTGGTTTTAAACAAATAAATTTGAGTTTAGGTTTCCATTTTAGTTAGTTTGTCTAACCTAGTCAACCTAGAGGGTCCATAGTAGGTCGTGAGCCTAGTCAAAGTCCAATTCTAGTCCAAACCGTCCCTCTTTAGTAACCCTAGTCCCCTCCTAACCCTCTCTAGTAAATATCTTTAGTTAAATTATTTAGTTCATTTTTGAGGTGAGCATTGGTTCTTCTTAACGATTTCAGTTAATGTTTCGATTGACTGTGTGTTGAGTAGTTAAGAGTTTAATTTAGATTCAGCATAGTTATTAGCATTATTCTTTTCATTTAGTGCATACATCTTATGTTATCATAGCTTAGGTGTAGTATCAATTAGATTAATTTTCCAAGTAGTTTATGTAGTTCATACTTAAGTTAGGGTAATTAATTTAAGTACTTTTGATTCTGTTATTTCTGTTAATTTAGCAGTCAATTAGTATTGTTAGGACTGTTGTTTGCATTGAATTTACATTCTTAGTGCTAAAAGTGAATTACCTAGGAGCATACTGCATTGAGTTTGGAAACCAATTTTTACATTGTTTTGCACTCATCATTTTATGTGCGAATTTTTTGAGTTTTCTGAAAATATTTGTTTTATTCTCTTCATTGGCGTGTTCACTGTCTTCGCTTCAAAATTCAGCTCATTTAGAGTTGATTTGGTCATGTTTTTAAGCGTTTTGTGAAAACAGCTTTTTAGGGTTTTTCAGTTTCGGGTCCTGCGATTTCCAGATTTTCCCTGAATTTGAAATGCTTATATCTGAAGTTCCAGAAAGAATTTTTCAAATCCGTAAAAATTGTCAGATTATTGAATCTGTTAGAAACAGAACAGAAGAATTTTCGGGAATTTTGGACTTCATTTGCCCCTTCAACCACTCTGTTTGTGAAAAGCTGTCAGAATTCACTTTTGCACTAGTTAGGGGTAAAATAATTATTTCAGTGTTTTAGTGATTTTCGTGAGTTTTTTGCATTTCTCTGCATTTTAGCTAGTGCATCTGTATTAACCATGTAGTTAGGGATAGATTAGCCATTTCATAAAATTATTTTAATATTTTATTTGATTTTCAGTGTTAATTAGAGTTTGAGTGGTTAATTTATGTAGAATTAGGTTTAGTTTAATTTTTGAATTTGTTTGTTATAACTGTTTACTAAATTTTTGATTTCTTTGTTTTAGGTTGAAAAGCTACTAAAGGGTACAAGGTTAATCTTGTCCAGAGTGAAAAAGTGACAATTGAGTGAAAGGACAGAATTGCCCTTGGCAAGCAGAAGAAGACTTTAAATTGGCTTTTCTAGTTAATTGTAATTGTTATTCTGTTATTTCATTAGAATTGTATTTATTGACTTAGATTTAGAAGTATAAATCAATAAATTAAAATTTTTAGAATTACTCAAATATTTCTCGTTCCCTATGGATTCGACCCGTACTTGCCACTTCTGTGGAAAGTCGGTTTATTACTTTTGGTTGACGATTTTTCAATTGTTTTTATTGAAAACATTGTTTTAATAATAGCGTTTGCAAAAACTCAACCAAATATACATGACAAACCATAATAATTAATAATAAAAAAATAAACTATATGCTTATGCAATCCTAAAGTATGCAAAAAAGGAAATTTTTACTATTTTTGGTATTTGATTATAATTTACATTAGAAAATTGAATAATAAAATAAAGAAATAAAAGAGGAAAATACAATCTTGAGTTTCTCTGCAAAATTAGCAAACATGTTAGTAGAACAATGTAGGCTTTTCAGGATTTATCTAACAATATCTGAAAATTAAGGGATATTTATCTTGAAATAAGTCTTTGTCCCATGCATTCATAAAATAAAAATTCTAAATAAAATAAATAAAAATGCATGATTTAATAAACTAAAAAGACTAAACTGATTATAAAATAAAAAAACAGAATTGAAGGCAAAAAGACCAAAATACCCCTAGAAATTGATATTAATTGCAAAACTGTGTTAAAAAACAAGGTTTTAGAAAACAATTTTGAAATATGCCTAATCCGAAGACCAAACATGTTCAGGTAAGGGTCAAGCCTGAGTCTCTTCTTTGTGGAATGAAGAGGAGAATTTAGTCACGGATATGTCAATCGAATATCAAGTGCTTTCTTTCACCAAGGATTTCAAGAACTTTTTGCCAATTTGCTATAAAAAACAATTGTTGATCTCAAAGTTTTACTGCACAAAGAATTATCTCAAATTACCTTCGGTATTCCTTCCAAAAGGATAAAGCTCTTGAAAAGAAAAAAGAAAATTCAAGCTTTTTTGTTGGTCAACCAAAAGGATGAAGAAATATCCTCGATATGACAGTTAAAAGAAAAATTCAATGATGTTGAAAAGTCATAAGTGAATTGATATTGATCATAGCTATGACACATTTTTAAAGATCATTCTTCTGGTAATAAGGCAGTGGAAATATCCCGCATTATAAAAAGAATTCTTTTAATTTCAATATATCTCTTCAATCATTCAAGCTACAATTAATTGACTGCAAAAGGGATCCCTAAATCATCATCGAGTTGAAGACTGGTGAATGAGTTAGACCCTCAGGACCGAAGAAGACTCAGATCATCTCCAAGTTGAAGGAGCATGTGACATGTCTTTCCAGGAAAAGTTTAAATCATTGCCAAGTTGAAGGCTGATGCGATGAACCTCCCACCAATCCCTCATAGATATTTGATTTATGATTTCCAACCAAAGAGACAATATAATCAACCTAACTCTTGGAACCAAAGAAGACTTGGATCATCTCCAAGTTGAAGGAGCATGTGACATGTCCTTCTAGGGAAAATCAGAACATCACCGAGTTGAAGGTTGATGTGATGAAATTCTCGCCAAATCCCAAGTGAGCTCACTTTTCATGTCTCAAAAGAGTGCAAAAGATCATCAAGAGATCTCAATAAACGAGACAATATTATCAATTTAATTCTTGAGACCAATGAAGACTTGGATCATCTCCAAGTTGAAGGAGTATGTGACGTGTCCTTCCAAGAAAAATCAGAACATAGTTGATGTGAGTTTTTGTGAAAATGATTTTTGAAAAGATATTTTTATATGAAAAAGCAACGCGAAAGCCAGACACCAAATATAAAATCGGCTCACACGAGTGGTGGAGTCTGTGTCGATCTCAGGGAACGAGGGATACTTATATTCAAACACGCAACTAAACTACGCTTTATTGCCCAAAATGTAAAAATACAAGAAAATAAAACTATTTAACTATTACATCAAATGTTTACCCTACATAGAGGATTTAAAATGGTTTTATTACAACCCAAAATTCAAATGAAACTCAAATTCTAATCTAAAAAATATAAAAATAGTCTTCTATGCTTGTGCCTCCATGTAACATGTCGAATGTGTGCACAAGATATCGCTTGCTTGCTCCATGCTTTCCTGCACAATACAAAAGCACACAAGCAACACACAAGAAAGACTAGAACGATACTATATGAAATGCACTGGATGAATGCTAAAACTTAATTTGAAACAAGAAATGATAATGCTAAACGAATGCAATTACAACTATGAATGCAATGTTCACTAAATGAAACTAACTGTTAAATGATAAGTAAACACAAGTAACACTAAACATCAAGTATTAAACAAAATGAATACAAGTAAACACAAACTAACAGAAAAATGCTAAACACATTACTAAATCAAAATATAGAAAACAAAATGATAAATAAAAAAGATAACAAATAAATGCTAAATCAAACATATACTACACTAAATGCTAAATCAAACAAATGCTAATGAAATCAAATACTGCTAAACTAAATGCTAATGAAATCAAATATTGTTGTTGCATTGAAAATCTTTTCACCCATTAAAATGAATGTTGAATGACCCTCTGTGATCGTTGCAAATTTTTTCCTCCTTTTTAGGGGAAAAAGAAAAAGAAGGGAGAAACTCTTTTGCAAGGTCTTACTTGACCTTTTATTTGAAAAGATATTTTGAAAATTAACTCGCCTTTGTTTTTGAAATATTTGCGAGAAAATGATGGAGAGATGGGATTCGCTTGTCGGTACGAGGTTCAACCATTCTTGGCACCTTTACCAGGGGTAATTAAACTAAGGATCGAATCAATGCCTTTTGCTTTGCCTAAATTTGTCAAAATAATTATTCTAAAATCCTAGAATGCACATAGAGTCATGTTTGTGCAATGAAAATGCAAAGATGTATGCTTTTTGAGAAAGTTCTTCAAAAATTTTGGGATTTTTCCAAGTGGTTTTGAAATAAGTTTTGAAAACATCTTTGAAGAAATGGTTCAAAAAGTTGAACTTAATTTGGAAAACTGAACTTTAAATCTAAGCTTGGAATTTGAAGTAAGTTTGAGATTTTGAAATTCTGAAATTGAAATAATCAAAAATTTGAAATAGATTGAGATTGGAAGAAGAAAGATTTGAAAGAAAGTGAATTTTGGAAAAGAATGAAATTTTAAAGAGGAAAGACTGAATTTAGAGCTTTAAAATTGATAGATTTGAATTTGAGATAGAATATTGATTTTTGAAATTTTAGACTTAGAGTCTAAGTGAAATCTGATTTTGGAATTCAAAATCGATTTTGGATTTTGAAATGGAGATTAGATTTGAATTAGATCTGCAATTGATTTTGAATTTTGAATTTTGAATTTGATGCTTGAAATCAGAATTTGGACTTTGGAAATTCAATTTGAAACTTTTGAATTGATTTCAAAATTGAATTTTAATTTAGAAATGGGAAATGGATTTGAAATTGAAATTGAATTTGGAATCTGGAATTGAAGTTGGAATTTGATTTTTGAAAAATGAATTTAGAAATAGAAATTCTGAAAATTTTGAAATAAACTTTGGGTTTTGAAATTGAGAATAGAATTTGAATTCAGACTTGAAATTTGAAATCAAGGAATTTTGGAAATAGGATTGAATTTCAAAGTAAATCTCCAAATTCGATTTGGAAAAATGAATTTCAAAACTTTGATTTAAAATTGAATTAAAATTCAGGACTTGAAATAGAATTCAAAAATAGAAATAGAAATAAAGAATTTAAATGAAATTTGGAATTTTAGAATATGAAATTCAAAAATGAGAATTGAAAGTTGGAATTTTGAAATAAGATTTAAAACTAAATGAAATTTGAGAATAAGAGATAAATTTGAATTGGTAAATAAAAATTGAAAATGATTTTAGAAATGAGAGATATGTTTGAAGATTTATTTTAGAAATCACTTGGAATTTGAAAAACAACTTGAAAAATGATTTGAAAAAGAATGCAGTTCTATCCTGAATGATTTGAAAGAATTTAAAGATTGAAATTTTATAAAGCATATTTTATTCTTTAAGAGAATTGAAATAAGGTTAAAATTATAATGCATTCATGACTATGGTAACAAATATATTATAATACAATCTATATTTGAATTCTAATAAATAAATAAATAAATTTTGTGCCTTTATAGAATTTAAAATGAAATTAACTTTTGATATATCCATGACTATGGCCATAAATATATCTCAAGATAACTTATATTTTAAATCATGATAGAAGAAGAAAAGATTTTCAAAAAAAATATGATGATTTTCAAAAGAGACCTGCGTGAAGGTCAAATGTTATTCCATAAAAGATAAAAATCCTAAGTATTTTTCACATTTTAACTATGGCCATAAATGTGAAATATTTACTTAGAATTATTTACCTCTTATTAGAAAGGTGCATGTGTCATTCGTGTTTCACCATTCGTGAATTTTGAAATAAAAGTAAAAAATGAGATGAAACAAGTAATTTATAAGATTTAGATGCTCATACCTTGTATTCTAGTACAAGAAAATACAAATTCTCATTAATATATAATTATTACAACCTTGAATTGAAATTGAAATTCAAATCCTCTAAACTAGAAAAGCAAGCTAAGTCTTTTCATGATTTCCCTGCAAAGAAAATGAATTAGCACAAGGCAAAATTGTAAAACATGAAAAGAGATCAGAGCTAACATATTTGTGCTTTTTATGGCAACACATGTGAGGAAACTTGTGTGTGCATGTAGAAACATGTATAGAAAAGTGGATGTGGGGGTGTATATGCATACATATTCATGAAATCAAAACCCTATATAAGGATCAAATATTGCATATGTCATATACACATGCAATATGCATATGCAATATGCGAATGCTTATGCCTATGTGCATATGAGAATGCATGAGAGATGCATTAGATTAATGGGAATATATAGAAGTCACAACATTTTGTAGATAGCTTCGAGTGACAAAATGCTGTGAATGAGGTACAGTAGCCATAGGCTGCTGTGAATACTTATGATAAGGTGCCACGAAGGCAAGAGGTCACAGCAACCGTCGACTGCTATGAATGCCCAAGATAAAGTGCCATAGAGGCATGAGCCATAATAGCTTTTCAAGCTACTTTGAATGCCCAGGGCAAGGTATCATGAGGGCTGGAAACACAGTGGTTGGATGGAAGAGATATGGGCAATGTAGGTGTTGGAAGTGCAAGTGGGGATCTGCAAAGGGGTGTGTTGTTGTAGGTTGTAATAGGGTAAGGGCAGGAAAGTGAAGTGATGTGCATATTAGTGCCAAAGAGTGTGGATAGTGGTGCTGGAATATGAAAATGCAGCCAGATGAGGAAGCTGAAAGCTATTAATGAAGGCAGCTGGGGTGCAGAGCATACAACATGTGTTGTGAAGAGTGCTACTGTGAGCATTAGGTGCGCTGCAAGTGCTAAGCACAGGTGCAGCAGGGTGCTTACTGTGTAAACACAACAGGGGCATGTGGTGGGACGACTTAAGTGAGCTACCAACAACGAGTTGGTTCCTGTCAACTGATTTTGGAGGAAACAATCAAAGGATATCTTGCCATGCTGGGAGCTTCAGCCGGTACTCAAAGGTCTACTTGCAATATTAGAAAGTCATGACAACAACTAGCTTTAGCCTTTCAAAGGTTGTAACCTGACCTTCTGTGAATGCGGCTTCAGCAGAAACAGTACCAAGACAACATGTCATTCCCTTCGAATAGAGGGTTGTGTTCTCGAATCAGCTGAAGGTGGTTCAATGATGGATGGTATAAATGCCAATTGGGGCTTCTGATAAAGGAGAAGATATTTCACATCTGGAGCTCACTATGAGACAGATGCTGAATCGAGGTGATCTCCTTCTACTGGACTCCTGAATCCCATGAATATAATACTGAAATTTTGCCTAACCGGTTGTGCAATAAATTATGCAAAGAAAGAAAAAAAGAAAAGAAAAAAAGCTCGACCTTTAAAAGTGGCTGCTCTGGATATTTTAAAATAATATTGAACCTTTTCAAGTAGAATTCAGCATGACTTGCTACCTTGGAACCCTTGAATATACTATTCTCATTCATCCAATCAGGAATATCACAAATAAAGAAGAAGAGTCCATTATGGGGGGGGGGGGGGGGATACCATACTGGGCAAAATCTCATTTAAAGCTACAACGCTGATAGCCAATTATAAAATCCTGCCTCCATATGGAGACTCAGCCTCTAAAGTATTCACTGCTCTGCTAAAATAGGTAACGATAAACAAATTTTTTTACAGTACTCCAGTCAACAGTCAGTTGATCATCAGTATAGCCAACTTGCCAAAGGGGTAGCAACAAATAGTATGTTGATGAGCTCAAGTGTGGATGCAAGAACGAGTAATTTTTGCTATGAGTGAAGGATGTTGTGTAGGTGGAGTGTAAGAGTGAAAATGCTGCAAAGGTGAGGGAGATGAGGCTGTTGTAGATGGCTGCTAGATTTGTGAAGGTTGAGGCCATTACCTAAAGTGATGATTTAGTGGTTTGAGAATGGTTTCCAGGATCAAAATAAACAACCAAAGATGCGTCAAGACATATAACTAATGCTACAACTGACGAGAGAGCTATGACAGCTATCAGGCTATCTCCCATTTACTCACGTCGACCCCAAGAGATTTAAAGGTCTTTGAATTATTTCTAGAACTAAAAGGTCCACCACTGAATGCAATATATGTTGGTGCTGAAGGTGGAGGAGGAGAAAGCCCTGGATAGTGACATGCTATGACCAAGTATGAAATAATACATTGTTCATAGAAGAGATCAACAAATAAGCCCGAGTATGAAACAAGAGAATGTTTAACTTGCTTAACAGAAAACAAATAAAGAATATAATTGAATACATGATGTCCCTACCTACCAACATTTATATTAGGTTTTATTTTTTTTTTCGTTTCATTCATGAGTTTTCATGTCATGTCATGTATACATTGCATTCATAGAACATGCATTTATAATTCATGTCAGGTTGTTTCTACTCTTTTCCTTTATTTATTTTGTCTCATGTGCATTCACGTAGTTTCATATAAGAATGGGGGAGTGCCACTGGGACAGTGTCATTCAAGCATGGGGGAGGGTGTAGTAGCTCACCTGAATATTTTTGTCTACGTTCTTGCACATGTTTACATATCTCTCATGAAAAGTAGGTTTTTAAAGAAAGAGTTTGAGCTTATATGAACGTTATTTCAAATCTAATGTTTTTAGAAGATTTTTTAAGCTCCAATTTTTTTTTTCTGACATGGATCTAGAAATTATGATTGTTTATGCGGATTTCGAAGAAATGATGATAGATACATGTTAGAATTTATTTTGAATCACAAATATGAATATGCATAGTTCTATTTTTGAAAAACTAAGCAAATGAACAAAAACGCAAAAATGAGCTCAAAAGTGAGAAAAAGAGAGCATGTGTTAGGTTGTTTGGATAATTTCACAATCCTTAGTAGATGGGACTTAGATGTAAGATAAAGCTTTTGAATTCTATTTCGAAAAGGGGAGTGGAAAACTTCGTGATCCTTAGTAGCTGAGAATAGACACAAGTTGAAGTGTTTGACTCTCACGTTGCAAAGGTAAATTAAGGAAGTCACTTTTATGTCTTAGTTGATATCTTTTTGTATGCATTGAAAAAGTATAAAAGATATTAGCATTGCAAAAGGCATAAAAGCATACCACACAAGCTATAAAAGAAGAATGAATGCGCAAAAAGAAAAAAGTGTGAAAAAAAACTAAAAAGAAAAAGTTCAGTGCTTAGAAGTGTGATTGAGAAAATCTGTGCAGAAAACATATGAGTGAGGATAAATAAATAATAACTTGTTTTTATTGGATTTTCTAAGAATAAAACATAAATAATTGTGATATCTAGAAAAGTGAAAGAAATTCTTTTTCTGTGGTGGAATATAAAAGACTAATTATGTTTTGATTTTTTTTGTAACAGAAAATATTTGCAAAAACAAAGTCTTTAATTACCTACTACTTGTGAAGATGTATAGTATTATGCATACATGACAGAGATGTTTGTGGGTAGCATTACTGCAAACCCTCACGAGACCTTACTCGTCCACTGGGGTAACCCAGGGGTTGAAAGGGCTTGTTGCATGTGCTAAATGCAACCGTGATTCCTACGAAAGTGAGTTAGTGATAGTTTGATTTCTTGCATTTTTCTAGTTTGCTCGAGGACTAGCAAAACATAAGCATGTGGGTATTTGATCATGCATATATTTTTGAATATATTTCATACTAAAATATGCATGATTTTATGAGAAAATGTTTTAAAAAACCAAATTTATGCTAGTTTTGAGTAAATATACTTAAATAATAAAAATTATGAAAATGCTTGAAAATTAGTTTTATTTTGCATTTTAGTGTATATTTTAATGTTTGTCATTAATATAGTATTGTTAGTTTGAAAAAAAAATAGAGTTAAAATAGAGTTAGTTAGATATATTTTTTAAAACATAGTTAAAAAAAAGAGGTGTTTTGTAAATATTTGTTTTAGCAAAGCTTTAATGGAATTTCTAATAAATAGTAGAACTTTGAAAGAAAAAAATGAAAAAACCGTGTAACTTAACCGATTGTTTTTAAATTCACGAAAGGGGAAAACATAAATCGTCTTCCCCCTTTGCCAGAACCCTCTCTTCTTCCCCTTCCTCTCCACCTCCTTCTTGCCTCTTCTTCTCCTTCTCCCTCTTTCTCTCATCTTTCCTCTTTCGGTGGAGACAATCAACACGACGATGGCGTAAGGGTAGAAGTACACCTCTTTCCTAACCCCTCTTTACGGTAAGTCACTTCTGCTTCCTCTTCTTCTTTTCTCTTCTTCTTTTTCTTCTTCTTTCTTTTTATCCACTCAATTTACTATTTGATTTTCTGTTGATCATCAACAATGTGAAGAGGAAAAAAAAAACATAAAAGAAAAGATAAAAAAAAATTGATCATCGATCAGCTGTTCGGATCGAGTATATTCAAGTGATTACTATTTTAAAATGTTTTGAACTTCAATTCGACAAGATCGGATTGTTGATCGAAGGAGTTCTAGAGATTGACAGAAGCTCTGTCAGATTTTTTCTGAATGATAGTGATTCGTAAATTGCTGGTGAATATTTTTTGAAATAATTTTTGAGCAATGTGCATGGTTTGATCTGGATCTACTGTAAAGGTGAACTATCGGATACTTGTGTACATCGATTATCTGAATCGATGAACAAATGCTTCTAAAAGAAATATCGATCTTCTGGATCGACCAAAATATTATCCGGTGAATGCTTTTTTTTTCCTCTGAAATTTCTGGCAGCTATCAGAGGTCTCTGATTCATTGTCATTTCTCTGGTGAATTGTAGTTCTGTTCCAGGTCACCACTGATAATTTTTGAGGAACTATTTGTATAAATTGCAGAATCGTGATTGCCAATCATGAATCACTATGAAGCTGCCCGAACCCTCTTTTCACCACACACCGGAGTCACTCACGACACCTGAATTTTGTTTTCATCCTCAAGGCAACGTGTGTCTGTGATTTTCTTGGCTATGTGCATTTTGTAAAGTTCATTCTCTGATTTCTATTTTTATCTGTTCTGTGTTTTTTTTTCTTCTCTTTTCTTTCATCTTCCGAATTCCTGCTTGTTCATCCTTGTATTTCTTGTTTTGTTAATGCTTGTTCATCCCGTATTTCCTGTTTCAAATTCTTTAAGCATTTATTCTTTTAAGTCCTGTAAGAGCATAATTTTTACTTGCATTGCTATTTTCTGAACTTCTGTTTTTCATTGCATGTCTTGTGTTCTGAAATTTTAATTTTCTGTTTGTTGCATTTACTGTTTTCCCTTCATTGCATTTACTTCCTTAGCATTGTAATTGATTTCTATATTTTTTAGAATTGCATTTCAGTATTTCTTATTTTTTTTAATTCATTTCCTGTTTTTTTCTTACAAAGTCATTTCATGTTTTTCCTTTATTTCGTTTTCCAGTTTTTTTTTTTTAATAGATTTCCTACTTGTTTCATTGTATTTCATTTCTTGTTTTTCGGTTTTCCTTTCATTTTCTGTTTTCTTCAAATCCTTTATTTCCTGTTTTATAAAGTTATCTCTTGTTTTGTTTTTCTTTTACATTCTATTTTTCCAGTTTTGTTTTTAACACTTTTCATGCTTTCTTTTATGCTTTGAATTATTGTTTTTCAACTCCTTGATTTCCTGTTTTTTTTTTATTAATTTCATGTTTTCTTTTATATTCTGAATTTCTTGCTTTTCATTACATCTTTTATATTTTCATGTCTTTTAATTTTTGAATTTCTAATCTCCTATTTTGTTTTCGTAATTAGTTTACTCTACTGATAGATATTAGTTAATTGAGTATTAATTAGTTGTTAGTTAAGTAAGATAATTAGTAGTGTTAATTAGTTTGTAATTAGTTAGTTAGTAGTTAGATGTAATTAGAAATCATTTTCATTTTAAATTGTCATTTAGATTTCTTTCCTGATTTCTTTCATGTTTTTAGCATTTAATTAGTATAATCTGCTTAGTATAGTTTTTATTTCTATCTCTTGTACTGCTCATGTTCGTTTGATTTGTGCAGGATCGCACAGGAGTGGAGCGGAAGTGAACGAGTGACACAAAAGCACAAGAGTAGAAGATTTTTGCTTTTATTTTAGAATTAGGAATTTAATTCTAGGTTTGTAAATAATGTCTTTTACACCCTCTACGTAGGGTATTCATTTGTTGTAATAAGTAGTTAATTAGATTTCTTTTCTTTGCGTAATTTTTTTCCATTTCAGAAATAAAGAATAGTTTAGTTGTTTGTTTGAATACGAAATATTCTCGTTCCCTGAATTCGACCCGGTCTCATCCATTAGTGAGAACCAGTTTTTATTATTTGATGTCTGGTTTTCACATGCTTTTCATTTAAAAATCTTTTTAAAACTACAATAATTTCAAAAAGTCATGAATGACCGATCTTCTGTTTGCTTAAATGGGAGGCACTAGGGGGAGAAGGAAAAGGGGAATAGAAGAAGGAGGAGAAGAAGGCGTGAAAAAGAATGGAGGCTAATCGATGTGTGATGAGAGCAAATGGATGGAGGCTAATGGATCTTTCTTTTGTGCTACTGCAGGCTCACTCAAATTCTTTCAAAAGAGGAAGAGAAGAAACATAGAAGAAGAAGAAGAACATGGTAGGGTGAAAGGCGATCCAGCTCGATCGACTCCTTCGGCCTTGTTTTATAACAGAAGGCCATTAGAGACATTTTCAAAATAGGTCCCTCTAGTTTTAGAAATTTTCAAAACAAGGTTCATTTACAAGTTTTTTCTTCAAAACGGTGTAAAAGCTACATTTTTTGAAATCTTTTTATATTTTTTGAAAAAAATTCTAAAAATATGAGGGAAATACGAGGAAAACCACAAGGATTTCAACAGATGGGATCAAAATGAGGTTTTTGAAAATGTTTTTGTAAAATATTTTGTTTTAAAATTTTAAGATTTTTCGAAATGAGTTTTTTGGAAAAATACAGGGTTAATTTCAGAAATTGGGTTTTGAAATGGATCTGGATCCAGGATTTTGAGAAAACAAATGAGTTTGGATCTTGAACTGAGATCAGATCCCGATAAAATACCTGAGGAAATACAAGGAATTGATTTTTTTGAATTTTTGAAAAAATAGAAGATCCGGGTTCAGAATTGGATTCAGATATCAGATTTGGATTTAAAGTTGGGTCAGATATGAAAATTGGATTTGGATTTCTGATCTTCGACCAGTGAATCCAAGAAATAAATAAAATTTGATTAGAAGTTGGGGGCTAGGGTCAAAAAGGGAATTTTTGAAATTTTTAGAAAATTTGGGGTGTTCACAGATGCCCCTCTTTGCTGCTAAGCCGGTTGAAAGCCGAGCTCAGTGGCAAAGACAACACACCAAATTTTAAAATGTCCCAGTCAAAAAATCTGATCTGGGTGTGGAAGAATTGTTTTGTAAAATTATTCTCAGGTTTTACACCTTGTCCTGAATGGCTTTGGAAGGAAACAAAATCCTTGAGAAGAAAATAATTTGGACAAAAGGAAATGAGGAAATCGTGATAGGACTTTGGGATGAAGATCCCGAGAAAAATGGAGATTTTGAATGGATGAAGGTCTCATGGATGAGACCAAATAAGCTGTTTTTTAAAAGACTCAGGTTTAGCCCTTAACCTGGATGGGACAAAGATATCTCAAAATGAATTTTAGGTTTTAACCCTTACTTGAATAGGGACAAAAATATTTCAAAATGAATTTCAGGTTTAACCCTTACCTGAATGGGGACGAAAAATATTTCAAATGAATTTCAAGTTTAACCCTTACCTGAATGGGGACGAAAATATTTCAAATGAATTTCAGGTTTAACCCTTACCTGAATGGGGACAAAAATATTTCAAATGAATTTCAGGCTTAACCCTTACCTGAATGGGGATGAAAATATATTGAAAACCATAATGGGACATTTTTAAAAAACATCTCATGATACACGGCTTAGGTACAATCCTTACTTGAATGGATATGAAAAATATGGATTTCACGCTGGGATGGGGAAAAACCATGATGGGACTGGAAGAAATACCTCATCAGAATGAGACAACTCTTTTTGTAAACCATGCTAGGTTACACCAAGATAGACATTGAGTATTTATTTCTTTTTTTTTTTTGGATAACCAGAAAAATTTGCCAATAAGGTAAAATTGTAGTTGATTCAAATGCTTGATAATGTGCACGTATGTGCAAAAGATATTCCCTCTTTTACCTAGAGTATTTCCTCTAAATAAGATTAACTCCCTGGTTTCAAGAGTCAAATTCAAATTTTAATGTTGTTGATTTTCTTCATGGAAGCTATCCATTTCCTTGATATAAAAAGAGAAGAACCATTCTCAATTTCATAAAAGCAAGTAGTGAAAAGATATTGATAACATAATTTTGCATGAGAAACAATGATTCTTGGCATTTTTGGCAATTTTGATATCTGAGATATACTTTTTGCACCTTCTGAGACATAGAATGAATTCTTTTGTTGGAGTTTGACGAGAATTTCATCACATCAACCTTCAATTTGGAGATGTTTTGATTTTCCCTAGAAGAACACTTCACACACTCCTTCAACTTGGAGGTGATCAGGGTCTTCCTTGTCCCCAGAAGTTGATAAAGATGTCCCTTTTAATTGAAATCTTTCGATGGTATGAATCAAATATCTTTGAGGGTTTGTCAGGAGGTTCATCGCATCAGCCTTCAACTTGGCTATGATTTGAACTTTCCCTGGAAGGATACATCACAAACTCCTTCAACTTGGAGATGTTTCGAATCTTCTTTGGCCCCGAGGGTCTAACTCGTATATCAGTCTTCAACTTGACGATAGTTTAGAGATCCCTTTTGCAAATAGTCAATTATTTGCTTTACTGGAAACTTGAGAGGATTCTTTATTGCTCATAATATTTCTATTGTTTTTCTTGCCAGACAAAACATCTTTTAAAATTCACCATAGCTATGATCAATATCAATTCATTTCTGGCTTTTCAACATCATTGAATATTTTCTTCGCTCATCATACCAAGGATATTTCTTTTATCCTTTTGGTTGATCAACAGGAAAAAGGTTTGAACTTTGCTCTTTTTTGTAGCAAGCTTCACCTTTTAGAAAATAATAGTAGAGATAATCTGAGGTGATTCTTTTGTGTAATGAAATATTGAAATCAACAAATGTTTTTAACAGATTGGCAAAATATTCGAGAATCCCTTATCAAACAACTACTCAATATCAATTTTGATGAGACCTTGGGTTTTTGGAAAATCCCGACTAGTAAATCTGGATTTTGAAAGACTGACCAGCGAAAGCCGAAACTTTTGATTTACTGACCAATGAAAAACTGGAACCTTTTATTCAACGACCAGCGAAAGCTGAAACCTTTGATTTAACGACCAGTGAAAAACTAGAACCTTTGAAAAGACTAACCAACGAGAGCTAGAACTTTTGACTTGCCGACTAGTGAAAAACTGGAACCTTTTATTTAACGACCAGCAAAAGCTGGAACCTTTGATTTAATGACCAGTGAAAAACTGGAACCTTTGAAAAGACTGACCCGCGAGAGATGAAACTTTTGATTTGCCAACCAGTGAAAAGTTGGAACCTTTGATTTAACGACCAGTGAAAACTGGGACCTTTGATTTAACGACCAGTGGAAAACTGGAACCTTTGAAAAGACTGACCAGCGAGAGCTAGAACTTTTGACTTGCTGACTAGTGAAAAACTGGAACCTTTTATTTAACGACCAGCAAAAGCTGGAACCTTTGATTTAATGACCAGTGAAAAACTGGAACCTTTGAAAAGACTGACCAGCAAGAGATGAAACTTTTGATTTGCCAACCAGTGAAAAGTTGGAACCTTTGATTTAACGACCAGTGACAAACTAGAACCTTTGATTTAACGACCAGCAAGAGAGCTCGGACCTTTGATTTAACAACTAATGAAAACTTAAACCTTTGATTTAACGACAAGTGAAAAACTAGGTCCTTTGATTTAACGAACAGTGATAAACTATAACCTTTGATTTAACAACCAACGAGAAAGCTGGGACCTTTGATTTAACGACCAGTGAAAACTGGAACCTTTGATTTAATAACCAGCGAAAGAGCTGGGACCTTTGATTTAACGACCAACGAAAGTTGAAACCTTTGATTTAATGACCAGCGAAAGAGCTGGGACCTTTGATTTAACGACCAGTGAAAACTGGAACCTTTGATTTAATGACCAGCGAAAGAGCTGGGACCTTTGATTTAACGACCAGTGAAAACTGGAACTTTTGATTTAATGACCAACGAAAGAGTTGAGACCTTTGATTTAATGACCAATGAAAGTTGGAACCTTTGATTTAATGATTAGCGAAAGAGTTGGGACCTTTGATTTAACGACCAACAAAAGTTGGAACCTTTGATTTACTGACCAATGAAGGAGCTGGGACCTTTGATTTAATGACCAGAGAAAGAGTTGGGACCTTTGATTTAACGACCAACGACAGTTGGGACCTTTGATTTAATGACCAGAGAAAGAGTTGGGACCTTTGATTTAATGACCAGTGAAAGAGCTGGGACCTTTGATTTAACAACCAACAAAAGTTGGAACCTTTAATTTACTGACCAACGAAAGAGCTGGGACCTTTGATTTAATGACTAACGAAAGTTGGAACCTTTGATTTACTGACCAGCAAAAGAGCTGGGACCTTTTATTTAATGTCCAACGAAAGTTGGAACCTTTGATTTACTGACCTGCAAAGGAGCTGGGACCTTTGATTTAATAACCAACGACAGTTGGGACCTTTGATTTAATGACCAGTGAAAGAGTTGGGACCTTTGATTTAACGACCAACAAAAGTTGGAACCTTTGATTTAATGACCAACGAAAGAGCTGAGACCTTTGATTTACTGACCAACAAAAGTTGGAACTTTTGATCTACTGGCCAGCGAAAGTGCTGGGACCTTTGATTTAACGACCAACAAAAGTTGGAACCTTTGATTTTATAGCCTGGAATTCGAAACTTTTTAAGAAGCTCAAATTAGAACTCAAAGCTTTCGAGAAGAACAAACCAATTTAAAAGTTGGATTAAAGAGGATTGGTATTTGACAGGATCGTAACCCACAGGTTTGACCGCAAGCATTGGTTGATTTGAAGAATTTAAAATGATTGATTGAACTAGGATCTTAATGAAAGACTGAGTTCAAACGAAGTTCGACTTAGAGATCATGTTTTTGAGGGAGAACTTGGTTCGAAAGGGAATCCAACCCAAGAACCATAAATTTAAAAGAGAAATTGGTCTAAGAGAAGGATTCACCCTAAGACCAACAATTTTAAAGAAAAAGAGATCAGTACAAGGACTATCCTCTAGAAATAAAGTTGGTCTAAGATTGAAAATTTTGAGAAATAACCATTGCGAGGACTGGGTTTTTGCAAACGATTCAACTTGATCTTTGATTTAAATTCTTTGAGAAATAACCAGTACGGGGAATGGATTTCAAAAACGGTTTGATCTATGATTGAGAATTCTAAACATGGCCAGTATGAGGACTGGGCTCCGAAAGTGGTTCGATCTAGGATCAAATTTTTTGAAAATGAACCAGTTTGAGGACTGGGTTCTGACAATGGTTCGATCTAGAATAAAAAATTTCAAAAATGAACCGGTTCGAGAATTGGGTTATGACAATGGTTCGATCTAGGATCAAATTTTTTGAAAATAAACCAGTTCGAGGACTCGGTTCTGACATTGATTCGATCTAGGATCAAAAAATTTGAAAATGAACCAGTTTGAGGACTGAGTTTTGACAATGATTCGATATAGGATCAAATTTTTTGAAAATGAACTAGTTCGAGGACTGGGTTTTGACAATGATTCGATCTAATATCAAAAATTTTAAAAATGAGCCAGTTCGAGGACTAGGTTCTGACAATGATTCGATCTAGGATCAAAAATTTCAAAAATGAACCAGTTCGAGGACTAGGTTTTGACAATGATTTGATCTAAGATCAAATTTTTTGAAAATGAGCCAGTTCGAGGACTGGGTTCTGACAATGATTCGATCTAGGATCAAAAATTTCAAAAATGAGCCAGTTCGAGGACTGGGTTCTGACAATGATTCGATCTAGGATCGAAAATTTTGAAAATGAACTAGTTCGAGGACTGGGTTCTGACAATGATTCGATCTAAGATTAAAAAGTTTGAAAATGAGCAAGTTCGAGGACTGGGTTATGACATGATTCGATCTAGGATCAAAATTTTTGAAAATGAACTAGTTCGAGGACTGGGTTCTGACAATGATTCAATCTAGGATCAAAATTTTTGAAAATGAATCAGTTCGAGGACTGAGTTCTGATAATGATTCAATCTAGGATCGTGTAAACACCCAAATTTTCACCCTCATCCAGTGCTTACATTTCATATGTCACTGCATATCATTGCATGCATTCGACATATCATTTCATTGCATTGCATGTCATTTCGTCTCATTATCGAGATTCAGAACTGTTGTTTTCAAAATATTAAATCCAGATTCGAGCTTTTAAAACTTTTCTTTCAAAGTCTGGGTTTTGAATCAACATTCTACCATTTGTTAACCTCCAGGATCTTATATTTTGAAGTATTTTTTTATAAAACAATCTGGATTCATTTTAAACTGAATTTCAATCGATTTCAATTCTCAGATGAGACCCAGTTAGGTGGTGTCGCTTCTGGATTCCTTTATTTATAAAAAATCTCAAAATTTTAGAGTTCTAGTTGGATCAAGACTCTGCATTTTCAGCTTTTTTAATCTTTTCAAAACTTCATTCTAATTTTAAACCAGATGTAGTCATATCCCTTGCCCATTCTCGTCATTTTTGGCTAAAATTTTAGAATCCTAGTCCAATCAGGACTCTTTTTCCAAAATCCTAGTTGGATCAGGACTCTTTTTTTAGAGTCCTAGTCGGACCAGAACTCTACCTTTTACTATCCTTTTTACCTATTTTTGAGAAAACTTATTAAAATTCTTTGTTTTTGGCCAAAATTCTAGAGTCCCAGTCGAATTAGAACTCTTGCTCAGAGTCCTAATTGAATAAGGACTCTATCCTGATTTCGTTTGTTACTCTTGTTTTCAAAACCTTCTCATCTGACTTTCAAAATCTTCCATTTTAGCCAAAATTCTAGAGTTCTAACCGAATTAGGACTCTTTCTCGGAGTCCTAATCAAATCAGGACTCTATCTTTTGTTGGTATTCTGCCTATTTTTAATCAAATTTGTTTTCAAAATGAGTCAAAAACTCAGAGTTTTAGTTGAACCAGGACTCTATTCAAAGAGTCCCAGTTGGATCAGGACTCTGACCCCGATTTCAATTTTGAGAGAATCTTTCAAAAATTGTTCTATCTATCAAAATTGTTATACCTTTATCATGGAATTTCAAAATTTTGGGATTTTATCCCAGAGTCCTGATTAAATCAGGACTCTATCCCAGAGTCCTGATCGAATCAGGACTCAATCCAAAGTTTGTTTTCTCACTTCATTTTCACTGGTTTTCAAAAGCTTTGTTTAAATCTCACCATTTACTTCTTAGAAAACAAAAAATTTTCAGAGTTCTAGTTGAATTAGGACTCCTCTTCAGAGTCGTAATCAGATCATGACTTTGAATCAAACTTCAATTCTATCTTGTTTTCACTTGTTTTTCAAAATCCTTTCATTTGTTTTCTTAGAAAAATCCGAAATTCTGAGAGTCCTAGTCCAATTAGAACTTTGTCCCCAGAGTCCCAGTTGGATCAGAAGTCTGTTTGATTTCAATACTTGTCATTATTTTCACTGTTTTCACAAGTTCTTTCATCTGTTTTTCAGAAAATACCAAAAAAAAATCTAGAGTTTTAGTCTGATCAGGATTTTGTCCTAGAGTCCTAATCCAGTTAGGAGTGCTAATCCAGTTAGGAGTCTATTCTGAAATTTGTTTTTACTTCCATTGTCATTCATTTCCATTTGTTTTTCAAAAATTAGATCATTTTGTAGAGTCCCAGTTGATTCAGAACTCTATTTCAGAGTTTCGGTTGAGTTAGGACTCTAACCCTAACTGCATTTTCAACTTGTTTTTACCAGTTTTGATAAAATCTTTCAAATTTGGCTTTTAAAATCCAAAACCTCAGAGTCCTAATTGGTTCAGGACTCTGGTCCAGAGTTCTAGTTTACTTAGGACTCTATTTTCAAACCTTTGAATTCCATTTGTTGATTCTAACCCCTTTTTAAAGCCATTTTCAGTCTTTATTTTAAAATTTTTAAAACTTCGATGTGGGGCCCACCCATTTGGTGCCACATCTGAAGGAGTTCTGACCCAGTCAGAACTCTGTATAATTTCAAAACTTTCAATATCAAGTTCACTTTTGAATCTCCTTTGAAAAATTGCTTATTTTCAAGTTTTAAAATCATTTTTGAAAATTCAAGTGGGGCCCATTCGGGGTGGTGACACATTTGAAGAAGTTAGGGTTAGACTAGGGTTAGTTAGTGTCCTAGCTAAGTTAGAAGAGTCAAAAGTGATTTTAAAACTTCATCTTTGCTTTTTAACTGTTTTTAAAGCTTTTAAATTTGAGTAATTAAAAAAAACCAAATGTGGGCCCGTCTAGGTGGTGCCACATTTGAAGTTTCCTTTTATTAATTAAGTTAATGAAGTCAATTAGGGTTAGATAGAGTCCCACCTAGGCTAAAATTCTCCAAAAAATCGTTCCCCCCTTAATTAGATTAATTAGAAAGAGTTCTAAAAAAATAAAACTCCTTAATTAACCCTAATTAAGGAGGTTTTGAAAAACTATAAATAAGGGCTCTTTAGAGGGGTTAGGAGGCTCTTTTTCTCTCCCAATTTCGTGGCCTCTCTCTCCTCTCCAGCACCTCCTCCTTCCTCTATTGCAGCTGCAGCCCCCAAGATAATTTTTTATACTTTATTTTGTGCTTTTTTTATTAGTTTTTTTATGATTTTTCAATAGATTTCACCATGGGAGCCTCTTGTTTCATGGATTTAACCATGGAATCCATCTAAGAACCTCAAAAGTGACCCAAGAAGATGATCTAACTCAGTTTAAGAGTGATTTCTAGAATTCTAATCCATTAGAATCAATGAGAGGTACGTCTTCTATGTTCTTAATCGACGAAAGATGCGATTTACCCGTTAAATGGGGTAAATCCATCCTTTCAAAAGTAAAATCATTTTTCATCAAAGATTCCTTGTATTTTTTTTTATTTTCTTGTTATATTAATGTTTATTTCATGTGTTCCAGCATTAAATTAAATTTTATTTTGCTGTTTAGGTATTTTTATTGTTTTTTTATTATTAAATCATGTTTTTTAGAGTTTTCTTAGATTTTTGTGTGTTTTAATTTTAGATCCATAGAAATCATGTTATTTCATATTTAAATATTTGTTAGAAATTTTTGATTTTTTTATATGCAGTATATGGATGTGTCAGTGAACTTCTGTAAAAAAATCAGAGGTTTTGGGATTCAAGAACTCTATTAGAAAAATGTAAAGTCGAATCATGATTCCTGTTGGTTAAAATCGTTGTTCATATTCAAGTACAACTTGTAGTTGCATTATTTTTGTCATCCGAGATCCGATTCAAGATCCGTAAATTAAAGTAGATTTGTATTAGAGTCTATTAATTATTGTAAACTTTTCATAATTTTATGTCACTATTTTATATTTTTCCTTTGTCAGAGAGTCAGATCAACTTTTTGGAATTCGTTATGTCTTATTCAAACCCTAATTCAACTTGTGTTGATTGTATCTCCCTAACCAGAGATCCAATAAATAATCCATAAAAAGAAAAATTGTTTATCTATCTATTTTCTATTTACTGCCAAAATTTCAGAATTATTTGATATGTATTTATATTTTTCCTTGTATTTTCAACCGGAAGTATCTGTTTTGATTGATTTTATATTCCTTATATTCAAGTACAGATTGCCAGAATGATATCTCCCCAACCGGAGATGATTTTTCTAATATGTAAAAAGGAGAATCTCCATTTTTTAGTATATTATTGCTCTGTAAAATTTTATAAATTTCCATAGTGGATTTCTCCTGATCCGGGTCTAACACTAAAATAGGTACATGTTTGCAGGTAAAAATAGCATATTTTAGGAGTTTTATGCAATTTTTGTTTCTAATTTATGTCAAAAATAGGTTTTCATGATTTGAGCTTAATTTTAGAGTTATAAGAAGTTAAGATGCCAATTTTTATTAATTTTGGATATCATTTGATGCTTGAATGAGTTAAATTGCAAAACAGGGTACCCAGAGGATCCCGAAACGGTGCCAAAATCATGATTTTCATGATATTTCTGTTTTTTTGGGTATAAGTTTATGTTTTTAGGGTTTGTTCATGTTTAGAATCATGCTAGAACATCTCATGTTCGATTTAGCTACTATTTGATCTTTTTAAACCCTAAATCCCAAGTTTTTACCAAAATATTTTCTGAAAACCCTGATTTCAAGGACATAGTCTTGCTATCAGGAGTAATTTGGTCATTTGACCTCAATTTCAAAATACCTAACTTTGATTTATTCTTATTTTAATTTCAAAATTTGCATTTTACAAAATATCTTTCTGAAAACCCTGATTTCAAGGCCATAGTCTTGTTTTTAGGGGTATTTTTGTTATTTTTCATAAAATTCTGAATTTCAAAGTTGTTTATCTTTATTATTTCTTCCATTTTATTTCATATTTCATTATGTTTATCTCAGGTAATCATGAAGAAATGCTCATGTCTAGATAAATCCAGCAATTTCCAGATATTGCTGGATACATCTACAAAAGTCGACATGTCTTCACTAACAAGCTTTTCTAGTTTTGCAGGAACATTTAAGAAGAAGATTTTTCTTTATTTTACTTTATTCAATTCAATGTAAACATCAAATGTAATATTTGGAATAAGATTTACATTTTCTGCTTAGAATAGGGAACATTGCATATAGTTTAATTCTGCAAATTTTAATATCTGATGAATGTATAATTCATGCATATTCTTTACAAATCCACCATGGTCTACACTAATGGCACGTGCACAAGCTCTTAGGAAGTTGACAAATTCGATGCAATTCGTATTCATGACCATAGTTAGAATACGAATGAGACCCAGATTTGTGATATTCGTATTAGCCACATTCAGCCTACACTCTTAGGCTAACTTCAAAATGCACTGCATTTCTCAAAAATACAAAAAGATTTTTTTGATTCTTCAAAACAATATCTTTCAAATCCATATTCATTCATTCAATTTGCAAATTCCAATTCCAATTCCAATTCAGATAAATCAATTTTCTCTGAATTTTCTAAGTCTTACTCAGAAATTGATTTTCTTAAAACTCTGAGCTTTCAAGTGGTATTTCAAATATTCCTCAAGTTCAAATCACGATATTCCAAGTCATAATATCTTCAATTTTAAAGTTTGAATTCAGAGAAATCAAGTTTTTCCAAAATCATTTAAAATTCCTCAGAAATCTATTTTCACAAAGCACTTGCATTTCTTCAAAAATGTTCTCTCAACAAGGCTCACGATTTTCAAAGTGTTATCTTTTCCAAGAATTCTCTAAGTATTTTCCAAACTTTGAAGCAAACATCATGTTTTCAAATCCGCATTTTCAGAAATTCATAGCATATGCCTAATTCTTTGTGCATTTAGGAAATAAAACACGATTTAGACAAGTTGAGCAAAGCTAAGCACACTTTTAATCCTTGGTTCAATTACCCTTGGTAAAGGCGCCAGAAACGGTTGAACCTCGTACCGACAAGCGAGTCTCATTCCTCAGTATTATCCCATATTTTAAAAATGGAGGCGAGTTATTTTCATTTTTTTTTCAAAGGTCAGTTTGACTTATAAAAGTAAAATTTTTCCATGATAACCGGTTCAATTTATTTTCAATGATTGCCCCTCTCTCACCCATCCCCTCTCTGCATTTGTTCCCTATCGCCACTGCCCCTCTCTCGTTGCAACACCATCGTCAGTCTGCCCAACCTTGCTGCCCCTCTCTCACCCATCCCCTCTTTGCATTTGTTCCCTATCGCCACTGCCCCTCTCTCACCTGTCGGACTACCCTGCTCTCGCTGCAGCGCCATCGCCGGGCCGCCGGACTACCCCTTCTCTACATATTGAAGGCTCCTCTGCCGGACTGCCGCTCGTTGTCTCCCTCTCGCTGCAACTCCCTACTAGAGAAAATCCAGAGCCACGGTGTAGGAGGCTCCCGTAAAGGGTTTTTTCCATTCTTCTTCCCTCAACGTATTCCTCTTATGCTGCAACCCAACCCCCACTGCGAGCAACCAACCACTATCTTGTGAGGCCATTCCACACTCCTTCCTTACCTTTCTCACGAGTGGAACCAGGAGGGGTTGAGATTTTCGTAAATCGGCATTCGTAGGCATAGTGTATTTGGGGATTTCATGGATTTCTGAAAGGCTCAGGGATTCTCATTCAATTTTTTGGGTGTAAATCAAGGGGGGTCGCCTGAACCAAAGCATGGCGCAATCTGAAACCCTCGCCTACCGGATACTCTCTCCCTCTCTCTTTGGGTCGCCGAAACCAGGGTCGTCGACTAACGGTGAAGCAAAACCCTCGACTAACGGTTACTCTCTCTCTCTCTCTTTTTGGGGTCGCTTGAACCAGAGCAGGGATGCAATCTGAAACCCTCGACTACTGGATACTCTCTCTCTCTCTCTCTCTCTCTCTCTCTTTGGGTCGCCAAAACCTGGGTCGCCGGAGGCAGACGAAGCTCGTTGGTGCCTTCCCCCAACCCTCAAACCCGATTAACTGCTCTCTCTCTCTCTCTCTCTCCCGCAGGAAGCTCGTCGGAACCTGGGTCACCGGAGGTAGACGAAGCTCCCCCACACATCTCTCTCTCTCTCTCTCAGCGGTAGGAAAGGGGTTTTCATGCTTTGAGAGATCCAACATGGACGACGGAGGAAGCCCTCATCGATGAGCGACGATTCAAGGTATTTTTTATGTACTTCCGCCAAATTCTCGTTTTGTTGGCATTTTCATGTCGTTTCTTTTCAAAAAAAAAAACTTGCTTTTTATACATTTTTAGGTCGTGTTTTTTATCCTGTGCATAATTGTTTAGTTTTACACTATCTGTCCCAATCCCGGATAACAGAGGAGGGTTACGGTAGGCCAGTGACAGCCAACATAAAAACTTAGTCACATCCTATGAATATGAACCAATATGTGAATTTTGTTGGGGCGTTCCCTACTAAGCGACGCTCTGTACTCTATAGGCTTGGAGGCAGTGATAAGTGGGCAAGGATAGCTAGAACATTGCCCAGAAGTGATGCGTCAAACCAGCGCCCGGGGGTGGGGTCAAATAGGCAAGGGTTTCTGCACTTTGTTTGACGGGTGAGGGTAAAAAAGATAGTTTAAGACCATACAATTAGTTTAGCCACTTGGAACATAGGGTCTTTAACTGGTAAGTTGGTAGAGTTAGTAGATGTTATGTGTAGGAGAAAGATTGATATTTTATGTTTACAAGAGACCAAATGGGTAGGTGAGAAAGCAAAAGTGATACAACCTTGGGGATATAAGATTTGGTATACATGAATACATAGGAATAAGAATGGAGTTGGGATTGTTATTAGTCGTGAGTTTATAGATAATGTAGTTGAGGTCTGTAGGAAGGGGGATATGAGTATACTGATTAGATTAGTAGTAGGTACGAATATTATTAATTTTATTAGTGTTTATGCACCTCAAGTCGGTTTAGACGATTCCATTAAGCGTCAATTTTGGGAAGATTTAGATGGAGTAGTACAAGGGATATCTCATGGAGAAAAGATTTTCATCGGCGGAGACCTTAATGGACATGTATGCATTAGTATGGATGGATTTGAGAGTATCCATGGAGACTATGGTATAGGAAAAACAAACGAAAGTGGAAAAAGGATTTTAGATTTTGGTTTGTCTTATGATTTGATCTTAGCCAACACGTGGTTTAGGAAGAGGGAGTCTCACCTAGTAACATTTAAAAGTGGGGTTAATAAGAGTCAGATAGATTTTTTCCTACTCAGAAAGAGAGATAGGGGTTGTTGCATCGATTGTAAGGTTATACCGGAAGAAAGTGTAGCTACACAGCATAGAGTCTTAATTTTAGATCTTAAAATTAGAAAATGCCACAAAAGTGATAGACATAGGATAGATCCTATAATTAAGTGGTGGGCACTGAAAGGAGCTAAACAATGAATGTTTGTAGAACAGGTAGCTAAGGAAGCTAATTGGTGTCTCGAGGAGGATGTAGAATCAATGTGGAATAAGATAGCGGGTTGCATGCGAAATGTGGCGAATGAGGTTTTGGGTGAGTCTAAAGGCGGTGCACCGCTAGATAAGGATACATCATGGTGGAACGAAGATGTCAAATTAGCTATTAAGGTTAAAAGAGTGTTATAAAAATCTAAGTAAGAGTCATGATAATGATAATTTGGAGAAGTATATGGTAGCAAAGAAGGAAACTAAAAAAGTAGTTCGAAACGCGAGGGATAAGGTATATAAGGAGGTCTATGACAAGTTGGATACCAAGGAGGGCGAAAAGGATATTTATAGGCTTGCAAAGATGAGAGATATGAAATCGAGGGATCTGTGTATGGTTAGATGTATCAAAGATGAAACACAAAGGGTTTTAGTTAAAGATGATGAGATTAAGGAGAGATGGAAAGATTATTTTGATAAGCAATTTAATGGAAGGCATCCCCAGGATCTTGAAGACTTCTCCATTCCTTTTCATGAGATGAATCGTGAATTGATACGCAAGATTCAAAAGAAAGAAATTGCAGAGGCTTTGAAGAAAATGCAATCCAGAAAAGCAGTTGGTCCGGATGGTATACCTATCGAGGCTTGGAAATGCTTGGGAGAGAAAGGTTTAGTATGGTTGGCAAATCTTTTTAACAAGATTTGGCGGACAAATAAGATGCCTAATGAGTGGAGGAAGAGTACTTTGGTGCCTCTCTATAAGAATAAGGGTGATATACAAGATTGCACAAACTATCGTGGTATAAAACTCATGAGTCATACTATGAAACTTTGGGAGAGGGTGATTGAGTATAGGTTGAGGAAGGTTGCCATGATATCGGAAAATCAATTTGGTTTTATGCCTGAAAGATTTGGCAAATCTTTTTAACAAGATTTGGCGGACAAATAAGATGCCTAATGAGTGGAGGAAGAGTACTTTGGTGCCTCTCTATAAGAATAAGGGTGATATACAAGATTGCACAAACTATCGTGGTATAAAACTCATGAGTCATACTATGAAACTTTGGGAGAGGGTGATTGAGTATAGGTTGAGGAAGGTTGCCATGATATCGGAGAATCAATTTGGTTTTATGCCTGAAAGATCAACTATGGAAGCTATACATCTTCTTAGACAACTTATTGAGATATATAGAGAGGGGAACAAAGATTTGGATATGGTTTTTATTGATTTGAAGAAGGTATACGATAAAGTACCTAGGGATGTTCTCTAGTGGACAATGATGAAGAAATGTATCTCTCTCAAGTACATTAGTATAATTAAAGATATGTACAAAGTAGTAACCAATGTCTGCACTTGTGGAGGGGTGACAAACAATTTTCCTATAACGGTTGGGTTACATCAAGGATCTGCATTAAGTCCTTTCCTTTTTGCTATAGTGATAGATGAACTTATGAGATCAATTCAAGAAAATGTGCCGTGGTGTATGTTGTTTGCTGATGATATTGTTTTGATTGATGAGTCTAGAGCTGGGGTTAATGCTAAGTTAGAATTATGGAGGCATACTTTGGAAGCAAGAGGTTTTATGTTGAGTAAGAGTAAGACAAAATATATGGAATGTCGGTTTAGTAAACAACGAAGTAGTAATGAGAGTGTAGTGAAGCTTGGTGAGCAACAAATAGCGGTGGATGACTGTTTCAAATATTTGGGATCTATCATTCAAAAGAATGGAGAAATTGATGGAGATGTAAATCATAGGATTAAGGTTGGGTGGATGAAATGGAAAAGTGCAACTGGAGTGTTGTGCGATCGTAGAATGCCATTGAGGTCGAAGGGGAAGTTCTATAGAACGACAATTAGTCCCGCTTTACTATATGGTACAGAATGTTGGGCTGCCAAGAGACATCATTTTCAAAAAATGAGTGTAACTGAGATGCGTATGCTTCGATGGATGTGTGGACATACACTAAAAGATAAGATTCAGAATGAGAAAATACGTAAGAAAGTCGGCGTTGCATCCATTGAAAATAAGATGAGTGAGAATCATTTACGATGGTTTGGGCATATTTGGCGAAGGCCTAATGATGCTCCGGTTAGAAGGATGGAGAAATGGGAAAATCTTTTAGCTAAAAGAGGTCGTGGTAGGCCTAAGAAGACTTGGATGGAGATGATAAGAAAGGATAAGAATGCTTTGAACCTCACCAAGGACATGACATTGGATAAAAATGATTGGAGGAGAAGGATTCATGTGGAGGACCCAAAATGATTTTCCTTTTGGTTCATATCGCCGACCCCATTTGTTTGGAATGAAGGTGGTGTTGTTGTTGTTGTTGTTGTTGTTGTTGTTGTTGTTGTTGATAACAGGTTTGGCGACCAAGATGGGACTTATCTTTGCCTGATCAATTGTGTGCTTGACTTAGTACAAATTGTCAAAATCGTGTTCCATGGAATGTCAACTTTTACTTTCTGTTATCATCATGTGAATCTAGGAGCCTAGACTTGAACCCAGCTAATATGAATTGCATATAGACTAGGTATGGTTTGGTAGGACCAATTGAGGAGAATTATTCATGCTCACTTAGACTTAGGTCTGAAATACAACACTCCTCAATCTAGGATTTGTATAAAAACAATGTTTGCTTCTTCAAAATTTTCAAAATCTCTATCTCTTTAGGTCTTAGAGCCCTTTGTTTGCTTGCATGTGCTCATGTTTTAAAAAACCACCCCACCTATCTTTCCCCGGTCTTCACGTTGCTGGGCTTTCTTTCAGAACCATAGTTCGGGACAAAGCCTCACACTAGGCCACCTATTTGGGTGAAAACCCCCCTGCCACGTACCAAGGGCCATAGTCCTAAGCATATCGGCAGGCGCTCAAGGATGTTGGAAAACATGAACCTAGAAACGGAGAAATTGATCTTATGCCACGTACATCGAGCTTTGGCTCGAGTATATCGGTATAACATGATTGGACACAACTGATCTGAGCCTAGAATCAGGATTAGGGTCCTACAAGCTCTTTCAAAATTGATGCATTTAGAGTCAACTTCTTAGGGAATGCTGTATATGCATAATTGTTTGTGCAGGATGTGATGTATTTATTTTTCATCTTATTTTGTCATATTTTTTAATTTTCCTAAAATATTGGACGATTTTCCAAAATACCTCATTTTCCAATTTATGAAACCCTTCTTCGTATCTTCTTAAAAAACCTGGATGATTTTTCCAAACTCTCCTCTATTTCCTTCAAAACTCCAGGTGATTTTCCATCCTCTCGTTCTTCTGGATCTCAAATTTCCAGCTTTATTTTTATCCTGCTTGCATCTTTTTCAAAATCCTTATATTTTCCCAAGTCTTATCCCAATTTTCCATGTTTTTCAGTCTGATGGCATCCGGTCAACTTGATTCAGTCTTTCTTAAGGGTCACATATTCTACGAGGTGCAACAAGGTATTCCTGAGAATCAAACTCTCAACACTGGATCCTTCATTGCCCAGTGATATTATTCATGGCTCAAGAACTTCTATTGTATATTTTCGGACCATCTGAGTGATTGTGGGTTAGAACTGGCATCCGCAGTGGGAAAATAGACACTCAACGACAATTTGATCCATGCACTAGCAGAGTGGTGGAATCCGTGCACTTGTACTTTCTGGTTCCCATGGGGAGAAATGACTTTGTTGATAGATGAGTTTTCAGAAATTATGGGATTGCCCGAGCCAGTCGGTCATCCAAGAGATCCATTAGAGAAACAATTCTTAATTAATGTCAAGGGTCTGGACCCCCGAGACGCTTTAGCCCACATGACAGGACGTAAATCTTGACCATTGATCGAGAAGAATGAAAGCAAATATGAGAACCTGCTCGAAATCTACAGCCAGTATGGGGCATTTATAGAAGTCAATTTCTTATCTCGAACAACTCGGGAGAGAATCCAACATGCGATGGTCCTATGCACTGTGGGATTGACTCTCTTTCTAGACAGACAAAATTACATGGACATCAGGATAGTTCAACTTCTGCGAAGGTGGGGAAGTCGACAGACTAGCCACCTCTCCATAGCCACGGCTACACTCGCTTTTCTGTACCGAGGGTTGACCCATTTCGCACTCGGAGAATCGATTCTTGTTGAGAGGTGTACCTATGCCCTGCAGTCTTGGTTCCTCCGGCATGTGCTAACCAAAGCCAGTTCATTCAGATACAACAGCGAGAAGCTTCTTCCAATTGCACGATATTGGTTTATGATCGACAATCTCCAAGAGGTAGAGGTTGTGTGAGACTACTTTGATCATCAGGAATCACCTCCCAGATATATTTATGCGTATGGCAAACAGTTCAGGCTACTTGGCCCATTCTTTTGCACATATTACCATCCAGAGCACTGCGTCAAACAGTTTTCTCAGAGGCAGAAATGTGTAGAAGCTCGCCTACTTTCAAAGATAATGCCAGAGTTTGATCTCGCATCAGCGCAGTGGTCTAGAGCATACCATTCTGCCAGATATAGCTGGAATTCCTTTGTCAATCTTACTCTTTTCCTAGGTCCTCGAGTGTCTAATGATTATCATGAGTGGTGGAAAATTGTTTGTCCCCGTCTTCTCTATCAAGTTTATTATTAAATTATGTTTTCTACAATAAAATTCCTTCCATTTTCATTCTATCATGGTTTGACGACCTCACCTAGGTAACAAGGCGCATTTCCAATTGTTTATTTTGCAAAGAATAACAACGCAATTGTCGTGACTCTAGCGACGACTCAGTCCCTAGTAATGGGACATCTTTCAAATTGTCTACCAGATATCCAGCGAATGTTTCCTATTCAAAACTATTTTCAGCAGCTAACCTTCAATTTTGCCCTACAGAGAGCGTTCATGATACTTAATGGTTCAGACGCGGTCAGGAAGGAAAACTGCATCAGTCGAGGGCATAGTGTACTCAACCTCAGAAGAAGAAATGAATTCCCCCCGATCAGTCTGAAGTCAAGGTCAGCAAAATGAGGACAATATTGATCCTCAGATGTATGCCCTATTTCAGAGAATGATAAAGAAAATGATAAGTGAGCAAGCTGGAGTTAGCTCAGAGAAAGTTTCCATCAAGAAGAAGGTCAAGGGTTGAAAATTTAAAAAGCAGGTCAAAATGTCCAAAAAGCATAGCCAGCATGAGGATACATCCAATGAGTCAGAGGCAGTTAATGATACTGCCGAAGAATTTGAGACCCAGTAGACATTTCAGAAATCAACTCAGGGGCAAGGGTCAACCCACAAGCTCAAAGAACAATCTGCCAATAATTCTGACCAACCACAACTCAAGGATGTGTTTTAAATGGTTAGGGACCTATAAGCCCGCGACAAGGGCAAGAAAGTCTTCACTAGTGAAGACTTCTATGATGGTTTGGATGGAGACAACAATCTTGAGAATCTTCCCAGAAAGTTCATCAAATTTGATGGATCTGGTGACCCAAAGGCACATCTGGCTATATTTTTCACTAAATGCGCAAAGTTCAGGCAAGACAATCAGGCACTCTTCCTTTGTTTCCCTCATAGTCTAGAGGGTATGACAACAAAATGGTACTCGGAGCATGTAAACCCAATTGAGTTAAAAGATTTTGACAAAGTAGTGAATATGTTCATCGAGCGATTCCTCTTCAATGCTAAGGCACTTTCCACCCTCAGTCACCTCTGCAGCCTCAAGTAGAAAGAGAATGAGAAGACAAGAGATTTTATTCACCGCTAGAGGTCGGCCTGCAATAAGATGAGAGATCCTATATCGGAGGGGCATGCGCTGTCTCTAATTCTGAGTATTTTTTCGCAGCCTTTGAGAGGCCTCATTTCTACTGCACCATCCAGAACATTTATTGAATTAACAAAGAGAGCTGAATGGCTCGAATTGAGCATGGAGAATGGGTTCTATGAAGGCTTTATCTTTACCAAGAACAACAACCAGAATGAGCAGAAGAAGAAAGCTCACTTCACTCTTTCGGCCAATGATAGCAAAGGCA
Source organism: Nuphar pumila (assembly GCF_984573655.1). Taxonomy (NCBI): domain Eukaryota; kingdom Viridiplantae; phylum Streptophyta; class Magnoliopsida; order Nymphaeales; family Nymphaeaceae; genus Nuphar; species Nuphar pumila. The sequence continues at coordinate 27,239,512 of NC_143259.1, read as the reverse complement.
ACAAGAAAAATTATAATAACAATTTGGAGGGATCCAAGGGCCAAAAAGGAAAGTTCTCCAACAATGATAAGCCTCTTCAATCTAGTCCTCACCATAAAGAAAAAGATCAAGAAAAACCAAAGTGCAAGGATTGGAGTACAGATCATGAGTTCACCCCTCTGGACTAGACACTCGAGATTGTTTTAGAATACATGCTCGCAAGAGATATGATCTGTTTGCCTAAAGCAGCAAATCCCTTAGCAATCATGGGAAAATTCAAAGAGCAGTTTTGCAAATTTCATAGGGCAGTAGGGCATGACATCGAGAATTGCTTCATCTTGAAGAATATCGTCCAAGATTACATTGACAAGAATATCCTTATTGAAGATGAGGAAGACACCAGTCGACCATCCTGAGCAAGTTTTCTAAGAAATCGACAATGTCAAGACTATGTCACTTTCATCATTTTATCATTTTGAAGGGACAATGCAATCCCAGTTCTTTTATCAATCTGTTATTTTCTTCATCAATGCATTAATAAAATTATCAATTTTCCTCATGGCTGGGCGCCATCTTTCATATTCCTCATTTGTGAAATATCTAATGTCTTCTTACAAGGGGTAACCTCTTTCAGAATACCTCCTGAATTAATTGTCAGTTTTCACTCTGTTACCTTCAGAGAGCTTTCATCAAATATCAATTACTTATCCTTTCATCTTACTCCCCAGTCACACTACGGCATTTTTCTTGGAAATTTGTTTTTACTTCAAAATGTCCTATATGCAGGCATGATAAAACAAGTATCTCATTTTGCATGCATGTGCACCCATTTACATCATGTTGCATTCATTTGCATCAAATTCATTTCCCGCTCAGGTTAAGGGGTAAACCTGAATCATTTTCCATGACTTCCTCAAAATGTTCCTCAAATTTATTTCATCCCCGTTCGGGATAAGAGGTTGATCCTGAAAGTAGGCCACATATAGCTAATTATGATGGTCCAGAGTCTGTGTTTCCCCAAATTCAATCCACAAGTTAAACCAATCTCCTTAAATTGTGATCCTTAGTTTAAATCCCTATGTAATCGATAGTTCATAGGTCGAATCCCTGCGGAACCAATGTGATCCTTAGGTTAAACCCCTATGAAATTGATAGTTCGTAGGTCGAATCCCTGCAGAGCAAATGTGATCCTTAGGTTAAACCCCTATGGAATTGATAGTTCATAGGTCGAATCCCTGCAGAACCGAGGAGATCCTTAGGTTGAACCCTTATGGAATCAATAGTTCGTAGGTCAAATCCCTGCAGAACCAATGTGATCCTTAGGTTAAATCCCTATGAAATCGATAGTTTGTAGGTCGAATCCCTGCGAAACCGAGAAGATCCTTAGGTTGAACCCTTATGGAATCCATAGTTCGTAGATCGAATCCATGTGCAACCATTGTGATCCTTAGGTGGAACCCCTTTCAGACCAATCATTTTCAAGAAATTTGATCTTTAGGTTGAATTCCTACCGATCTCCGGTTCTTAGGTTGGATTCCTTTTAAACCAATTTTATTTTAAAAAACATGACCTGTAGGTTGAACTCCTACTGATCCGCGGTTCTTAGGTTGAACCCCTTTTGGACCAATCATTTTCAAGAAATTCGATTTGTAGGTTGAATTCCTACCAATCTCCGGTTCTTAGTTTGTACTCCTTTTGAAGCAATTTTATTTTCAAAAATGTGATATGTGGGTTGAATTCCTATTGACCCCTAGTTCTTAGGTTGAACCCCTTTTGGATTGATGTTTTTCAGAAATATGATCTGTAGGTTGAATTTTTTCTGATCTAAGTTTCTTATGATGAATCCTTTTGGAACCAATTTCTTTTCCCAAATTTCGGTTTGTATGTTGAATCCATTTGCCAACTAGCTCAAAATCAATTATCAATCATTTCTCTTGCGAGGGACCCTTTTTCCAGGGAGAGTTCAAGTGAGATCGTTCTTTTCGCATGTCTTTATTGTTCGTTCGATGAACCCCTTTTTCTAGGGAGAGTTTGAAGGGACTCGTGCTTCACGAATAGTTTGCAAAACAATCTTTATTGTCACGCAAGGAACCCTTTTTCCAGGGAGAGTTTCGACGGGAGCTCGTTCCCCTTGTAACCCTAAATGTCTTTTGTTAGGCCACCTCGTCATCAAGGACCCTTTTTTCAGGGAGAGTGTGATGGACTCACTCCTCTATGATATCCTTTTCAACCATTGTTAGCGCCCCCCTTTTCATAAGAGAAGTCTAGAAATAGGGAGTTTTGATGAAAACTTTATTTCTCTTTGAAAGCTCATTTTGCAAACACCTTCTCTTTAGGGAAGAAAGGAGTATCTTTTTGTTACCCGTTCAGGTAAGGGTCAAGCCCGAGTCTCTTCTTTGGGGAAAGGAGAGGAGAATCTAGCCACAAATGTATCGTTTAGACCTCAAGCGATTTCTTTCACCAAGGATTCCAAGAATATTTTGCCCGTTTGTCATGAAAAATAGTTGTTGATTCTAAAAATCTTTTATTACAAAAGAGAATTACCTCAAGTTACCTTTAATATTACTTCCAAAAGGGCAAAGCTTTTGCGAAGAAGGATTCAAAATTCAAATTTTTTCTATTGATCAACCAAAGGGATAAAGAATAAATCCTCGATATGACCAGCAAAAAAAATTCGATGTTGTTGCAAAGTTGTAAGTGATTGATATTGATCGCAGTTATGACACATCTTTAAAGACCATTCTTGTAAAAATGAGGCAGTGGAAATATCCTGAGCGATAAAAAGAATCCATTCGATTCCTATATATCCCCGATCATTTGAATATCCAAAGTTGCAATTAAATATCTATAAAAGGGAACTCTCAATTGTCGTCAAGATGAAAACAAATATGAGAGTTAGACCCCCAGAGCCAAAGAAGATTTGGATCATCTCTAAGATGAAGGAGTTTATGACAGATCCTTCCAAGGAAAGTTCAGATCACCGCCAAGTTGAAGGTGAATCTGATGAACCTCACGACAAACCCTAAAAGATATTTAATTTCAGCTATCGTCAAGAGACCGCCAGCCAATGAGCCAATATCGTCAATATAATCCCTGAGGCAAAGAAGGATCAAAACATCTCCAAGTTGAAGGAGTTTGTGATGTACCCTTGTGATCATCGCAATTTTTTTCCTCTTGGTTTCTCTCTCTTCCTTCTCTTTTCCCTTTTGGCCTCTATTTTCCTTTTTTTGAAGGAGAAAATAAAAGACAGAAAAAAAGAGAAGAGAGAAGAGAGAAAGGAACTCTTTTGCGAAGGTCTCACTTGACCTTAATTTTGAAAATATTTAGAAAATTACTCACCTCCGTTTTGAAATATTTGCGGGAAAATAGAGAGACGGGATTCGCTCGTCGGTATGAGGTTCGATCGTTCCTGACGCCTTTACCAGGGGTAATCGAACCAAGGATCGAATTTATGCCTTTTTGCTTTTTGTCTAAATATTATCTAAGAATTTATTCTAAGTCTAAATGCACAAAGAATCATGCTTGTGCAATGCAAAATGCAGAGATGTATGCTTTTGAGAAAAAAATATTTTAGAAAATTTGAGATTTTCCAAGTGATTCTGAAATAAATGTGATAATGTAGTGAAGAAATGATTCAGAGGGTTGAAATTGATTTAAAAAAGTTGAATTTGGAATCTAACTTAAAATTTGAAATAAATCTGGAAGAAGAGACTCAAAATTCCCAAGTCTCAGAATGATCAAAATTCTTTAGATGAAGGGAAAAGGAATTTAGGATTGGAATTTCGGAATAAGAATGGATCTTCAGAGTCATAATGGACTTTGATCGATTCTCAAGAATCGATTTTGGAAAGAAAACTTTGAATTTCAAGTCCTAAAACAGGAATTAAATTCAGAGTTTTGAGAAATAGATTAATTTTGGAAATAAGAATTGGAAATGGATTTGGATTGTAAATCTGGAATAGAATTTGATCTGAAATATGGAATGTTAGATGGATTTGGATCTAAAATATGAAAATGGAATTTGGATCCGAAGTCTGGAATCCAAGATGGAATTTGGATCCGAAGTCTGGAATCCAAAAAGGAGTTGAATCCGAAATCTGAAATCCTAAACGGAATTGGATCCGAAGTCTGGGATCCAAAATGGAGTTGGATCCAAAGTTTGGAATCCTAAATGGAATTGGACCCGAAATCTGGAATCCAAGATGGGATTGGGTTCTGACTTTAGAATTTGGATTTTGAAAGTCAAAATGGGACTTTTGAAGATGGATCTGGTTTTTGAAAACCCATATTGAATTTAAAACTTAGAAAAAATTGAGTTTTGAGATTTAAAATCAATCTCAAAACTTTGTTTTTGAATTTGAGAATCAAGACTCAAAAAATAAAGGATGAACTTGGTTTAAAAGATGAATCAAGAATTTCAAAGTTTTTAAATTTGAACTTTGAAATTTGATTTAAAATGTTAATTTGGGGATTGAACCCTGAAAATGAATTTTGGAATTCCAAAGTTGAATTAAATTTTGAGTTTTGATTTGAATTTGAGATTGAATTTCGAATATAAAAATGAATTTCAAAGTCAAATTGGACTTTGAATTTGTAATCAGAAGATGAATTAGAAATTTCAAAGTTAAATTGAACTTTGAAATTGAATTTGAGATGTTAAATTGAATTTGAAATTGAATCCTGGAAATGAATTTGGAATTTCAAAGTTGATTTGAACTTTGAATTTTGATTGGAAATTGTATTTTGAATACAGAAATGAATTTTGAAATCTCAAAGTTAAATTGGACTTTGAGATTGAAAATGAGATAGAATTTGAGAATGAAAAGATGAATTGGAATTTACAAGAATTGAAGATCGAGTTGAGAAGTGAAGAAGATACTTGAAGATATATCTCAAAAATCACTTGGATTTTGGAAAAGAATTTTGAAAATATAATGCAATTCTGCCCTAAATGATGAAATGAATTAGAGAACTCGAAATTGGATTTGAAAAGCACATTTCATTCTTTAGACGAATTTAAAAATATGATTGAAGATATAATACATCCCTGACTATGGTCATTAAATGTATTATATAATAATCATATTTAAATTCATGTGAAGAATAAAATATATGTTGGTGCTTTTATAGAGTTTAAAATGAAATTAACTCTCAATATATCCTGACTATGACCATTGATATATGTTTTGAGTTAATTTTAAGTTAAATTCTGATAAAAGAAGAAAATATTCAAAAAAATATGATGCTTTTTGAAGAGAGATCCAGTGTGGATCCAGTGTTATTCCATAAAAGATGAAAATCCTAAGTTTTGTTCACATCTTGACTATGGCCATTGATGCAAATCGTCAACTTAGGATTGAATCACCTTTTATTAGAATGGTGCACGTGCCATGCCATTCGTGTTCCCATTTATGATTTTTTTTTGCAATAAAAGAGAGAAATGATATGAAAACAAATAATTTATGATGTCTATAATGCTCATTCATTCTATCTAAAAGTAGGAAATGTAAAGTTATCATTAATATCTAATTATTAAAATGGAATTTGAAATGATAAAGTCTTAGTCTAAGAGATGAGATCATCATCTTCATATTCCCCTGCAAAACAAGGTTAGTATAAAAGCAACATGCAGGAGATATATAAGGGGATATCCTATACATGAAAAGATTTATACCAAATGCACATGAGAATGCATATATACATGGAGGAATATATACCTAAAGGCAAGATTTAGACCTAATAAGAAGTGCACATGTATTAATATGACAAGAGAGAAAGATGCATATAGGATGTGGGTGCTGTGAGGATTATCAATTGGAAGACAGTAGCATGACATACATGATTCAAAATTTGTATAATGCAGAGATAATGTATATAATGAACCAAAGGGACAATGATGGAAATGCTAACAGAGGGAAGGAGTAAAGCAGAGTTTTAGTAGTGAAGTAGATGCTACAGGTGGTGTGATCTGAAGGTGATGTATGACACAACATTGCTTTAATAGGGGATGTATGCTGCTATAGGTCTCACTGTGGCAATGAAGTGGTGACAGTAAGTGGCTGATGCATATAGTGAAAACACTAATGTGAAGTGGTGTAGATAAATGAAGTGGTAGGGTGGACATTAGGCATAAGGACAGTGATGGGCGAAACACATCAGCAGTGTGCTGATATGGTGAAAGTATAAAATGAAGACAGTACATATACATGGCAATGTGCTGAGAGGTGAATGAAAACAGTAAGGTGACACTGCATAGCTAGTAATGGAGATGGGGATGGAATGGCTGGAGGGGTGAGTTGGAGGATGAGTGGATGTGAGGTGTGTAAAATGCAGAGGCAAAATACAAGGGGTTATAGATGATAGGACTGATAACATATAGGTATGATACAACACACAAAGGTCCATGGGTGAAGGGATATGTATATGGAAGGTGAAGAGGTAAGTTCACAGATCAAAACACTACAAGAGGCAGCAAGATGAAATGTTGCTATGTTGGGGGATATGTCATATGAACAAAAACTAAAAGATGAGTTGGATTGTGCATCATTGTTGGTTCACAGAGGAGAACTAGATGGGAAGAAGATGACTGAAATGTTAGTAAGACGAATAAAATACTTTTACCCCAGCTGGAGATATAAAGTGGATTGTGACAGGTGCAAAGTTGAAGATGCAGTAAATATACACAGCTGTGAAGGTGCAAAAAATGGAGCTGTGAAGACGTGTGGCACCTAGGTATGCAGCACCAGCACTTCTAACACCATAGATGACTATTCCAGTTCTACTGCTAGATATTACATCAGAAGTTGGACCTCTGCTGGTGGCTCTTTTACCAGAAAGATGTTAGACAGGGCGGGCTCTCCATGGATTTGGCTCTGTGGATCCCTGCTATTAATCATGGAGTCATGTCCCTTTTCATGACAATATGACTACAAGCTTTTGTCGCCGATAGATTCCATATTCTCCCGCAACTGACAAGATGCATGTTTATAATATAGTGACAAAACGCCATAGAAATGTGATATGGAACAAAAGATCCGAGACTTGCAATGAAGAACCATATAGCTGGATGTTGAATGATGATGCTAATGGAACATGGCATACCGATGCTCAGGATATAATAACATGCCAATGGATCTTCCGCAGAGCAACATGTAATATACAAGTATTGTGTACCAGTGTATAGTGAGGGCGAAAATGAATGTTGTGCATCAGACGAGACTTGACAGGGGCTTTATGAGGATATATGCACGCTGAAATGAAGCATTGAAAATGGACTTAATCCATCTCCGATCATTCCGAGCCAATTTTTGATCACCTGCTCACAACATCATGTCATTATATGATCTCTAGTATTAACAAATTATCTCAGAACTGCTGTAACACTTATAAATTCCTGTAAAAACCCCAGTTACGTAAGTAACAACAGATATCTAAATGTAGTGCATTGCTCAGCCTGGGCCATACGTATATACATGATCAGATGGATATCAAATTGAATCTTTGCAATAGTTTTATATGACCAAATTGCTTGGTCTTACATGATCAATTTGCCCTGATACATCAGACCACTGCAAATTAAGACTCATAAATGTGAGTTAGCATTAATGACTGACTATAACCATCACCTCCAACAGATTTGAATTCATACAGTACCAGCGACTATAATTCACATTCATGTTGCAGAGGCCTCGATTCATACTTCGGTGGGTCTGGATGAATGGTCAACAGACTCAATTGAGGTCAGATGAGGGGTATAGCAAGAAATGAATAATGTGTTTTATAGAAAATATGATGCACATGAAACGTCAAATGCAGGGATGGATGATGAATGTAGATAAATGGATTGTGGTTTATTCAATTCTATAGCAAGATGGGATGTGATGTAGTAGAGAAAGTGACAAAATGAAATCGCAACACGTTATAAATTTTAATAACTAACCACAAATATACAGAATTCTAACCACTAAAATGCAAGAAAGCCAAGTATGAGTGGGAAATACAGAATGGCAGAAGGTAAAAGAGAAAATGCTATGCCACACAAAAAAAAATGCAACCGAAGATGTGAAAATACAATGATATATGGGAAACCAAGCAATGTTGTCTTGTGACGTTAAAGCAGAAGCTATGCAAAAAAAAAGGGGGGGGGGAACTGTGGGATGCAGGAAAATCGATGGTATGTATATAGCAGTAAGACACACGACAGATGATGTAGTGAATAGGTGATATTGATTTGCCTTTAGATGCAGAAAATCATTTGTATAACGAAGATAATAACAAAGACTTACAAGAAGAGGAAGACTTACCGATCTGATTTGAATCTCACAAATGTTGATCTCATGGTCATTCCCAAGGGATCGTGAGTATGATTTTAAATCCGAATAACGCATTTTCAAGGTAAATCAAATATGAATTCTCGCAGTAAATTAAAAACAGATGGAATTCACAATGAGATCGAACCAGAGGCATCACAATGTTGTCACTGGGTATTGGATTTTAACACGTTAAATTCCCACCACTATTGTTAGCCATAAATGGCCATCCGTGGATTGATGCAGATGCAAAGAAAAAAGGAAAAGAAGATGTAGAAAAAATGATGGTCTATTGAACCTAACAGACAAAGAAAAAAAATTGCAAATCACGGTAGAGCAGAAGAATAAATGTTAGAATATATAAATCCTTACATAAACTGAGGAAATCCAATAAAATGAATCGTAGAGCAGAAAAATAAATTTTGGAATTAGGAAATTCCTTTAGCTATTGCACAATAGGAATTGATGGTGCTATAAGCAACCCAATCGCAACTCGATGGTGTGTTCAATGGGGAAGACACGAAAAGAAGAAAAAAAAAGGCTGACAGAAAGCTTAGGGAAAGTAATAGAGGAGGCGGGGTACTTACAGGCGTGCTTTGCAGAAACTCTGACAGAGGGAGCCAATACTCCTTTGGTGGAATCAGAAAGGAAGCTCTCTGGTTCCTCTTGCTTGCAGAGACTTCTCAATTTGGAAGAGAGGGAGAGAATAGGGGAAGAGGAAGACAGAAAAGGAGAAAGAGGGAAGAAGGGAGTGAGTAGAAGAGACTGGGTGAGGAATGGATGATGTTTCGAGACCCCTGCGGCTCGTATATATAACGGGAAACCGTTAAAAAATTTTCAGAGGAGGTTCACGGAATTTTTGAAATTTTTCAAGAAAGTGGTTCCCTTTAAAGAAATTTTCTAAAACGATGGTTTTAAAAAAAAGGAACTTTTCAAAAAGGGCTTCTAAAACCTATTTTTTTGTATTTTTCTTTTTCATTTTCTTATTTTTTTTGTTCTTTTCTTGGCGTTTTCTACATTTTTTATATTTTTGAAATAAAACCCTAAAATTTAGGCGAAATGAGAGATTTAAAAACTATTTTCGTTTTTTTGAGAAATATTTACAAAGAGAGGAATTTCCTGAGAAAAACTTTTGAAATTTCCTCAGACAACGGGTTTAAATCTGGGTTTTGAGAAAATATTCGAGTTTTTGACCTTGAATCGAGAAATATATGACAATGGATCCAAATGGATCTCAGATGGACTGCCCGAGCCATTCAAAACTATTTTTGGTATTTTTTTAATTTTAATTTGAAAATTGGACAACGAGACTCAGATTTGGGTTTTGACACTGAATCCGGATCCGAAATTGAATCAAATATATAAAAATAGAGTTTATTCTAGAAAATCCAAAGAATAACTGAAATTAAAATTGGAATTGACTCGATTTACTTAGAAAAATGGGGGTTAGGGGCAAAAAGGAAATATTTACAAAATTTTGAAAAATTTGGGGTGTTCATAACCCTTCCAAAAAAAAGAGAGAGAGAAAAGCCAGGACATCTCCAAAATGATGGATGATGTAATAAATTCCCCAGAAACCCCAAAAAACTCCAATTGTGTAAAAAAAAAAGAGTACAGAAAGACCATCCTGAGAAAAGAATCCCAGGATATCAAACTGCCAAATCTGCCAATAATCTTATTTAATTTTGTGAAATTCTTTTATCAATATCCTTTAACCAGTTGCTTTCATAATGAGAATTCTTTCTTTTCAGTTCATATCAAGGAAATTGATAGCCTCCTTAAGAGAAAGTCAATTGCAAGCAATTTGAATTCGAATCTTAATTCTACGAAGTTAAGTCCAGTTCGAGGTAATACTTCAGGTAGAAAAGAGAGAATATTTTTCATATAAATATACTTACATTTCAATCATTTTTTAATCAATCACAATTTTTATCTTATTGGCAATCTTTTCAAGTTATCCGGATAGGAAGTGAGAGCTTGATATATACTTTGATGTATCCAGACGTTGTTTATATCCCTTTTAGGATCGAATAATTAGAGTTGTCCAAGATCCTTCCCTTCTTGTTTTGATCTGAGTGCCTGGGCTCTTAGATTCACACACTTCTCAGTGCTCCCCACTGTCCCACCATAGACAGTTTTGGTTCAGGGTAAGGGCTAAACCAGAATCACTTCTGCAAAAGGTCATCTGTTTTAAAATCCATTCAGTCTCAGTAAGGAGACATCCAAGATCAATCCCTTTTCAAGCTTTAGGGAACCCCCTTTCTTCCTTTTACAAACCCCTCTCGGATTCATTGTGCAAAATTCGAAGGTCCCATCATGGTTTCTTCATTTGAGGATTTTGTTTGTCGTCCCTTTCAAGTTAAGGGTTAAGCCTGAACATCATTTTTCCAAGCGGTATCGTCCCCTTTTAGGTTAAGAGTTAATGTAGTGCCCCAAACCCAGATTTCCCGACTTAAAAATCCTTTAAATTTTTGAGTAAACCTCTTTTTTTTTTTTAAAACCAAAGCGCAAACGCAGAAGAAACCAAAAGGGAAACCAACAAGCTGGAAAACCCTGGGCGGCCACTACAGGAGTGAAACAACTTTTATTTAAATCATTTACATCTTTACAAACTGTACATATCAATCCCTTACACAAAATTAAACTGCCAGGATCCAACAGACGAGGTTCAGAAGTGTGGGTTTAAGGTTCGCTGCAGCACATCGAGCTTCATCGCACGCCTAAGTAAAACCTGCATCCCCATAAGACGGGGTCAGTACTCTTTCGAGCTGGTGAGACAAACCAAACCACAATATACCATATGTGGAAAATAAAAAAATAAGCTATTCATACAAGACATAGCATGATTATCTACCATACTTGAGCAATGATAGCATGAACAAGTATAAAACAGTGATAACTACCCATGGAGCAATATCGACAATTACTAGCGATAACATAGCATGCATCAAAGAACATAATTAAGCAATGGATCAACATTTATAACAAGGTATGCATCACAGAACATAAAGTACTAACAATAGGCTGTGCTATGCAAGTAAATATGACATCGTGAACTGTACACAAGTACAAGTAGGTAGGTATGTGCAACGTACCATAAGTGCGAGAACTAGCTAAATGGTGACAACAAATGTTACACATTAAGATGAGATAGTTAGAAGCATTTGTCACGTAAAGCGTGACTCACAAGCAGTGCCAAGGTTCATAACCCATACATTGCAACCATAAGCGAGCTCATCTCGCTAACAACTCGCCAAGGAGTTCCAAGGTCACATAAGTCATGCACGAATGCAATATCCATAGACTAAATCGCATAAGTTTTGTACGACTGCAATATCCATAGTGCACCCCAAGGCATAACAAGCACAATTATGCCCACGTTCCTTAGGTGACCAACACTCAAGATTCACTAACATGAGTTAGCGATTGCATTCATTATCCAAATGCTATTGTGCTATGCGTGTGTGTCCGTGTGCTTGCCACTCCAATACCATCGGAAAGCACACCACAACCAAGTGTCAACACTTGTAAATATACAAGTTGCTTTGATCCATGCAAGACGAAAGAAAAGCCATAGTTATTTAAAAGCATTGAAGAAGGTAATACTTGTACGCATTTCGCGCTTCATAACGAAACAACGCAAGTGCGAGAAGGCTAAGTCCACATGATCATATCGATGACATTAACAATTAGTAGCACACATAAGACTATATATGATTATAAATTGTTTTGGCAACCAAGCACTCTTGCCTGTAACGTAATGCGTCAAAACCATAGTGTTATTGGGGCATTGACCCCGTGCCGTGAAGACACACATGCAGCCGCATGAACTGCAGTCCGAGTGCTAACGAGGCAACATGAAGAAGACCTTGGGGTATTGGACCCCATGCTGCGAACACACATGCCACCCATGGCTCTGCCAAAAACAAGCAACAGGGGCGCAAGCCCACGGCCCGCACCCAGCTGCGTCCACTCGCTGCAGCCAAACTGCAGCAACCCCAAACAATCAGCCTTTAGCTGGTCACCACGATGAGCCCTTAACCAAAATTGGGTTCGGTTAGGGGCCTCTAGAAAGTCTAAAAGAAAAGAGTGACCGAACTCCATGAACCCACATTGGGTTCATCACACAAATCGGACCAGGTCTAGACCGATTGGTCCAGACCAAAAAGAGGACGCAGTCACTTGTGCACGGTCTGGACCGATTGGTCCAGATCCAGTTGGCTATAACCAGCACCGAAAAAAAGGTGTGGTGCAGGCCTACCGCCAGCCAAGGCGGAAACAAAAATTCAAAAGCAAAAGGGCTTAAGGCCCAACCTGGCTGGGCTGGGCTCGGCCAGGGCCTATGACAGGTCTGGACCTAGTTCGGTTCAGAGATGTCAGGCCAAGAATGCGACCAACCCTTTAGCTACCCCATGGGCTCGGCTCAAGGGCGTTGTCAACACCCGGGAAGGGGAAAAAGGCGTCCAGGCTATCCCAGTTGTGGTCGGCCTGGGGGTCACCCGAAGGCAGAGGTGCGTCAAGAAATTTCTGGACGCCCAAACAGAAAACAAAGGGTGGAAGGGCAAATGTGGCTCAGCCCAACCTACCCTCGGGCTGACCCAACTGCAATCGGTTTGTGCTAACTGATGTCTTCTTTTAAATCGTTGTAATTTTGAAAAGATTTTTATATGTAAAACATGTGAAAACCAGACATCAAATAATAAAAACCGGTTCTCACTAGTGGATGAGACCGGGTCGAACTCAGGGAACGAGAATATTTAGTATTCAAGTACACAAATCTAAACTAATCTTTATTGCCGAATTATTGAAATGTAAAATGTTCAAGAAAAGTAAAACAACTAACTATTACATCAAATGAATACCCTTCGCAGAGGGCGTAAAGTGCAATATTTACAAACCCAATCAAATTCCTAATTCTAAAAAAATAAAAGCAAAAAGAAGCTTTATTCTTCGTACTTCGTGTCACGTAATCAATTCCACTCCAGTCCTGTGCTATCCTGCACAATTCAAATGAACACGAGCAGTACAAGAGCTAGAACATGAAAGAAATGATAAGAGACATCTAAATGCCTAATTACAATTGAAAAACTAATTCTAATTAAATCTACTAATCAATTAACTAATTAGAAAACAATTAACTAACAATTACTTAACTAATAACTAATGCTTACTGAACAAAAACAAGAAAATGAACTGAATTTACACTCAACATGAAATCAAAAGAGACTTAAGCAAAACATGAATTTACACTGAATTGAAAGCAAACGGAAATATGAAAGACAGGAAAATTAAAATTTCAGAAACAATAGTTAAAAGAATAAAAAGAAAACAGGAAAAATGTAAAAACAAAACTAAAACTAAACTTGGAAATGAATGTAAAAACAAGCAATACCAATGAATAAAAACAGGAAATTAACAATTGCAACAATTTGAAATGACTTGAAATAGTAAAAAAAACAGAAAATCAAAGCTGGAAATAAAGAAAGAAACAAGGAAGCAACTAAAAAAAACAGAAAATCACCTAATGTATATAGTAAAACAAAAAGGATATTACAAAGGAAAAATGCAGGAAATTCAGAAATTAAAAGCAACAGGAAATTACAAAATTATTCAAACAGGAAATTAATAAACCGAAATGCATAAGTAACGAATGAAAAAGAAAAAAATAACAGTAAACAAGAGATTCAAACTCAGATCTATGCTAAAAAGAAAACAGGATCAAAGTAAAAAAAACAACAACTAATGAATCGAAATGAAACAAAAAATCAGAAAATCAAAGATCAGAATTACGAATCACACAAAAAATTCAAATTATGAAGTTACAGAAAACTAAAGGAAAATCAAGAAATCAAAAAATCAAACAGGAATGTCAAACAGAAAAAAAAAATTTGAATTACAGATTAAGAACAGAATTATGAATGCATCAAAGAAATCTAACTAAATCATAAACTGCAAAATAGAAGATCGGACTCGTTTTTCAGTTTTTCTTTTATATAATTTTTTTTTTAATTTCACTCTACAGAATTAATGGAAGAAGATTGGAATAAGAAGAAGAAGAACAAAATTAATGGAAAAATAAGAAGAAGATGCTGAAGATCGGAGGAAGAAGAAGAAGATTGCAGATTGGGAGAAGAAGAAGAAGAAGAAGATTTAGAAGATGAAGAATTGGAAAAAGATGAATAATAAGAAGATCAGAAAAAGAAAGAAGAAGAAGAGGAAGAGGAAGAAGAAGAGGAAGAAGAAGAAGAAATCGGAAAAAGAAGAGGAAGAAGAAGAAGAAGAAGAAGAAGAAGAATTGGAAGATCGGAGGAAGAAGAAGAAGAAGAAGAAGAAGAAGAAGAAGAAGAAGAAGAAGAAGAAGAAGAAGAAGAAGAAGAAGAACTGAAGAAGAAGAACTGAAGAAGAGGAAGAAACAGACTTACCGTGAAATGGAGGAAATCGGGGAGATGTTGGCGGCCTCCTCCACCACCGCTGTCACCGGACTGAAGAGTCCACCACCACCGGCTGCTGGAGTTTCATTAGAGGAAAAGGGAGAAGGGGAAGGTAGGGAAGGGAAGCACCGATGATGGTGGAAGAGGTTGAGAAAAGAGGGAAGAGAGGGAAAGAGGGGAAAGAGGAAAGCTTCAGCCGTGAATGGGGGAGGCACCCTTTTTTTTCTTGCTTTTGGGTTTTAAAAACCCCAAACCGGCTGAAACCGGTTTGAAACAAATTTTTTTTTCAGTTTTTAAAAATTCAAACCGGTTCAAGCCGGTTTGCTTATTATTTTTTCAGTTTTTTTAACAAATGCAAACCGATTTGAACCGGTTTGGTTTATTATTTTTTTCTTTTAAAAAAAATCTAAAAAAAACTATTTAAAAGTTTTTATTTGCTAAAAACCTAAAAACTTTATTTGATTATTATTTTTTTTTCTAAAAAATATAACTATTCTAATCTATATATATTTTCTTCTTCTTTTCTATAAAGAAAACCAAAATGATTTAACTAACTTGCAAAATGAAACTATGTTTCTTTATTTTTTTTAATTTTTTATTAACAACTAAAACTACTACGTAAATACAAACATTAAAATATGTACTAAAATGCAAAATAAAGCTACTTTTTCAAGCATTTTCTAATTTTCAATCATTTTAGCTCATTTACTGAAAACTAACATAAAATTGAGTTTTTGAAACATTTTTTTATAAAATCATGCATATTTTAATGTTAATTAACCCTGAAATATATGCATGATCAAATACCCCCATGCTTATGCTTTGCTAGTCCTCGAGCAAACTAGAAAAATGCATGAAATGAAAACTATCACCTAACTCACTTTCGTAGGAATCACGGTTGCATTTAGCTCATGCAACAAGCCCTTTCAACCCCTGGGTTACCCCAGTGGACGAGTAAGGTCTCGTGAGGGTTTGCAGTGATGCTACCCACCAACATCTCTGTCATGTATGCATAATATTACACATCCTCATAATCAGTAGGTAATTAAAGACTTTGTTTTCACAAATATTTCGTGTTACAAAAAAAATCAAAACATAATTAGAGTCTTTTATATACCACCACAGAGAAAGAATTTCTTTCACTTTTCTAAATATCACAATTATTTATGTTTTATTCTTAGAAAATCCAATAAAAATATATTATTATTTACTTATCCTCACTCATATGTTTTCTGCACAGATTTTCTCAATCACACTTCTAAGCATTGAACTTTTCTCTCTTTTTCATCTCTTTTCTCGATTTTTTCATTTTTTTACGCTTTTTCTTTTTGCGCACGTATTCTTCTCTTATAGCTTGCGTGTGGTCTGCTTTTATGCCTTGTGCAATGTCATTATATTCTATACTTTTTCAATACATACCAAAAGATATCAACTAAGACATAAAAGTGACTTCCTTCATTCACCTTTATAACGTGAGAGTCAAACATTTCAACTTGTATCTGTTCTCAGCTACTTAGGATCACAAAGTTTTCCACTCTCCTTTTCGAAATGGAATTAAAAGTTTCAACTTACATCTAAATTCCATCTACTAAGGATTGTGGAATTATCCAAACAACCTAACGCATGCTATTTTTTTCTTTTGAGCTCATTTTTTTACGCTTTTGTTCATTTGCTTAGTTTTTCAAAAATAGAACTGTGCATATTCATATTTATGATTCAAAATAAATTCTAACATATATCTATCATCATTTCTTCGAAATCCGAATAAACAACCATAATTTTTAGATCCATGTAAGAAAATTTTTTCGTGGGGCTTAAAAATCCTCTAAAAACATCAGATTTGAAATAACATTCATATAAGTTCAAACTCTTTCTTTAAAAATCTACTTTTCATGAAAGATGTGTAAACATGTGCAAGAACGTAAACAGAAATATCAAGGTGTGCAAACTACACCCTCCCCCATGCTTGAATGACACTGTCCCAGTGGCACTCCCCCATGCTTATATGAAACTACGTGAATGCACATGAGAGAAAATAAATGAGGGAAAAGAGTAGAATAACCTGACATGAATTAAAAATATACGTTCTATGAATGTAATGAATGCAATGTATACATGACAAAACATGAAACTCATAGAATGAAACAAAAAGAACATGAAAACCTCACGAAAAAGTAAAAACAAAATAAAATCTATAAATTCTAAGCAAATCTAATAATATACAAGATATGGGTTGCCTCCCATAAAGCGCTAAGTTTCACGTCCCCAGCCAGACGGATCCCTGGAAAAATCCTTCATCGTCCATGAGATCAATGGACATGAAGTATCGCTCAACCGGGCTCTATGTAGAAAAGAGTGTCATCTGTGACACTACGCATTGTGTTTCCATCCTGTCTACCTCTAACTGTAGGATCATAACTCTCTCGACGTGAAGAACAAAGATTAGTCTCATCTGAGAGACTGGTCAAGAAATGAGAGTCTAGGACCGACCGACTATCAATGAATGCAACTTCAGACAAGTGGTGAATATGATCATGCTTGACTTGGTCAAGCACCTTCTGCATCTGCACCTCTTGCTTACTAAAAACAATCGGTGATCCTAAAGGCTGAGAGAATGGGGCTTTATGAATATGTGATGATAATGCATGTTGTGTGTCAGGCCCCTTTGTTTGAGGTAGCATGGAGATCGACTTGTCAGTAGAAATGATATGAGGTCCATGAGTCGATTCCTGAGTGGAGTGACACGCCTTCCCATACTGAAGGGAGGTAACATATTTGACTTGCTCAAGATGTGAAGTAGTAGGTTGCAAGTCAAATGACATGGAATCCTCTCCCTTGGATGTGACAATCCCCTGACTTTGTCTACTCAATGTCTGAGCTAACTGTCCCATTTAAGTCTCTAGCTTGGCTATTGACTGCGTATGGGAGCAAAGAGTGACCTTGATATCAGAAAAGGCTTCTAACATCTTCTCCTGAAATGATAAACTTGGAATGGGCTCCTGAAGAGAAGGTAGACTAGACTGGGGATGAACCTGTGAAAAAATGGGATGCGAATAACCTTGTGAAGGGTTACTGGGTCTATACTGTGTCTGGGAGGGCTGATGGGATAGGGAAATGGACTGGTTTCGCCAACTTGGGTTATATGATGGTGTAAATGAATCATGCATGGATCTAGCGAAACCTTGGGCAACATTCACCTTCTCCTGAACGAATTCAGGATATAATGGAGCTGCTGGACAATCTGAAACACAGTGTGCAGGGCTAGCACATAGCTTGCACACTCTTTCTACTGGATTTCTCGAGGAATTGGCTAGGAATTGATCTAACTTCGTAGTCAACTGGTCAACCTTGGTACGTAATTCTAACTCGGACCCAACTTCAGAAATCCCAACTTTCCTAGGACCACTAGACAGAGATGTAGTACTATCGAGCCGTGAAGACAAAGCATGATGCATCGTGTTTTCACTCAAGGTCTCGAATAGAGACCACGCCTCGTCCTCACTCTTGAGCATAAAAGTGCCCCCACAAGACGAATCAACCATTTGACGGTGCTTCTCAGTAAGCCCGTCATAGAAATACTGCACCAACTGCCAACGAGGCACCTGGTGATGGGAACACTTACGGAGAAGATCTTTCAATCTCTCCCAAGACTTGTGAAACTGTTCTCCCTCAATTTGAGAAAAACTGGTTATAGCTTTACGAAACTGATTCATTTTACTAATTGGGAAATATTTTTTTAAAAATTCTCTTTGCATTTCTTCCCAAGTAGTAATACGAGCCGTCTCAAGAGATTTTAGCCAGTGCTTGGCTTTATCTTTGAGAGAGAACGAAAACAAAGTCAACCTCATAGCGTCGTCTCCAAAGTTATTGATTCGCACAGTCGAGCAAATCTCAAGGAATTCGTCGAGATGACGATATGGGTCTTCATTGCTAAGGCCATAAAACGAGGGTAACATTTGAATCACACTGGCCTTAATCTCAAAATGGCTCGCTCTTACATCAGGTCTCGTGATGCAGGAGGCGGGAGTATACGTATTTGGCATGAAGTACTCCCTCAAAGGACGGATCAATTGATGATCGTCAGCCATTGCGTACACCTTAGAGTAGACCGGTGTAGCACACGTCCTAACTTTGGGTTTTCTACCTAACTAACGCACTAAGCGGCCAAACCACGCAAACCACAAAGCGAGTGAACTAAAAACAACAAAAACTAAACAAACACCACACAGTTACACATAACAGAGATTATGCAAAGAAATATTAAATCTATGTGTACAGTATCAATCGTACACAGTCACCTCTAAGGGGATCCTAGTAGGTGGGCTGTGCAGAAAAGTAAGCTCGTCTCTAAGATATGCACATACGTGATTCTAAACCTAAATGCACACAAACACTAGGCAATAAAGTGAATACTAATATTATGCCGTTCCCCGGCAACGGCGCCAAAAATTTGATGTCTTCTTTTAAATCGTTGTAATTTTGAAAAGATTTTTATATGTAAAACATGTGAAAACCAGACATCAAATAATAAAAACCGGTTCTTACTAGTGGATGAGACCGGGTCGAACTCAGGGAACGGGAATATTTCGTATTCAAGTACACAAATCTAAACTAATCTTTATTGCTGAATTATTGAAATGTAAAATGTTCAAGAAAAGTAAAACAACTAACTATTACAACAAATGAATACCCTTCGCAGAGGGCGTAAAGTGCAATATTTACAAACCCAATCAAATTCCTAATTCTAAAAAAATAAAAGCAAAAAGAAGCTTTATTCTTCGTACTTCATGTCACGTAATCAATTCCACTCCAGTCTTGTGCTATCCTACACAATTCAAATAAACACGAGCAGTACAAGAGCTAGAACATGAAAGAAATGATAAGAGACATCTAAATGACTAATTACAATTGAAAAACTAATTCTAATTAAATCTACTAATCAATTAACTAATTAGAAAACAATTAACTAACAATTACTTAACTAATAACTAATGCTTACTGAACAAAAACAAGAAAATGAACTGAATTTACACTCAACATGAAATCAAAAGAGACTTAAGCAAAACATGAATTTACACTGAATTGAAAGCAAACGGAAATATGAAAGACAAGAAAATTAAAATTTCAGAAACAGTAGTTAAAAGAATAAAAAGAAAACAGGAAAAAGGTAAAAACAAAACTAAAACTAAACTTGGAAATGAATGTAAAAACAAGCAATACCAATGAATAAAAACAGGAAATTAACAATTGCAACAATTTGAAATAACTTGAAATAGTAAAAAAAATAGAAAATCAAAGCTGGAAATAAAGAAAGAAACAAGGAAGCAACTAAAAAAATAGAAAATCACCTAATGTATATAGTAAAACAAACAGAATATTACAAAGGAAAAATGCAGGAAATTCAGAAATTAAAAGCAACAGGAAATTACAGAATTATTCAAACAGGAAATTAATAAACCGAAATGCATAAGTAACGAATGAAAAAGAAAAAATAACAGTAAACAAGAGATTCAAACTCAGATCTATGCTAAAAAGAAAACAGGATCAAAGTAAAAAAAAATCAACTAATGAATCGAAATGAAACAGAAAATCAGAAAATCAAAGATCAGAATTACGAATCACACAAAAAATCAAAATTATGAAGTTACAGAAAACTAAAGGAAAATCAAGAAATCAAAAAATCAAACAGGAATGTCAAACAGAAAAAAAAAATTTGAATTACAGATTAAGAACAGAATTATGAATGCATCAAAGAAATCTAACTAAATCATAAACTGCAAAATAGAAAATCGGACTCGTTTTTTAGTTTTTCTTTTATATAATTTTTTTTTTAATTTCACTCTACAGAATTAATGGAAGAAGATTGGAATAAGAAGAAGAAGAAGAACAGAATTAATGGAAAAATAAGAAGAAGAAGATGCTGAAGATCGGAGGAAGAAGAAGAAGATTGCAGATTGGGAGAAGAGGAAGAAGAAGAAGATTTAGAAGATGAAGAATTGGAAAAAGATGAATAATAAGAAGATCAGAAAAAGAAAGAAGAAGAAGAAAGAAGAAGAAGAAGAAGAAAAAGATGCCTAGGTTGTCCACACTTGAAGCACTTGCCATCAAAATGAGGACAAACTCCAATAGCGTGATCTACGTCGCATTGCCGACACTTTCGCTGAACTTCCTGTCGCTGAGGTTGTTTTCGCTGGCGATTCGACCGTTGAGGTGGTTTCCGCATAACATTCTGCTGCACTTTTTTATGCTTCCGCCCCCTGGTAGGTGGCGAGGACTCCACCACACTAGGTTTCTTCTCTGCTACAATTGCGAAAGCTTGAGCCTGATGCTCTGGTTGATCTTCATCCAACAGAGTAGCTACCTCGATAGCTTCTTCGAGCGATTTAGGCCCGTTAGTGAACACCTTAGTTCTCAAAGTAGGCCTCAAACCACGAGCGAACTTCATTGCTCGATCGTTCTCCGCAACGTAAACGTTCAGACAATATCGTTCCAAACAACGAAATCTCGTAATATAACCAGACAAAGTCATCGTTCCTTGCTGCAAGTCCAGAAATTCTTGTATCTTCCTACTACGTTCGTGCTTCAAAAAATAAGCAGAGTTAAAAACTTCCACGAATTCATCCCACGTAACAGTCGCGTCCTTGAATCTGACTGAAGAGATAGTGTCCCACCACTTCTCTGCATGGTCCTTCAAACGGTAAGTGCCAAAACTCACTTTCTTCTCCTCTGGGACATCAAAAACACAGAAAATACGTTCCATTTCATGTAACCACGACTCAGCAGCTTCAGGGTCTGTCTTACCCTCGAAAGCAGAAGGATCCAATTCCATGAATCGCTTATACGTAACCACACTACTATTCTGCACACTCTGGACTACATGCTGAAGATTCTCACCCATCTGATGCATTGCAGCCGCGTGCTGTTGCACAACCTTTGCAAGGTTGTTCACAGTTCCCATAACAACATTGCATCTAGTCTTCCAAGTCATCTATCATTATTAGAGGGCAAGGTGAGTAAAAAGGTAGGTCTGAAAAAAAAAACCTAGCTCACGAAACAATAATCGCAGCAGTCAAACAACAATCATAAGCATAAAGCACACAAAAATTCAGACAAAATTTTCATCACATTCAATCGTGTGACACAACACGACGAAAGCACGTTCTACGAACGATTTCAAACGACACCAAACAAGGTCGCCATCACAGGAAACCACTATTCTCGACGACGAACGTTAGAGAAACACCATTCTAACGAAACAAGGAAAGTCATCATCACATGCCAAGACAAAATACGAGAGTCATCTATACTCATCTAGCATCGTCACAAGATATCATCTATCGTAACATTGTTAATCACAACTTTGTTAGGCTCACCATCGTTAGGGAATCACCACCCTAGCAACATCATTAGGAAACCACCATCCTAATGGCATCGTCAGCGAATCACCACGCTAACGGCATCGTTAGAGAACTGCCTTGCTGACGGCCATGCTAAGGAAATCACTATTCTCGCAACCTCATTAGGAAATCACCATCCTAATGGCATCACTAGAGAATCACCACCCTAGCGGCATTACTGAAGAATCACCACTTTAGTAGCGTCATTAGGAAATCACCATCCTAATGGCATCGTCAGCGAATCACCACGCTAACGGCATTGTTAGCAAATCACCACGCTAACGGCATCGCTGAAGTGTCACCACTCCAACGGTATCACTGGAGAATCACCACTCCAATGACCTTCATTAGAAAATCACCACTATAATGGCATCGTTAGTGAATCACCACGCTAACGGCATTACTGAAGAATCACCACTTCAGTAGCGTCATTAGGAAATCACCATCCTAATGGCATCGTCAGCGAATCACCACGCTAACGACATCATTAGCGAATCACCATGCTAACGGCATCGCTGAAGTGTCACCACTCCAACGGTATCACTGGAGAATCACCACTCCAATGACCTTCATTAGAGAATCACCACTCTAATGGCATCGTTAGCGAATCACCATGCTAACGGCATCGCTGGAGAGCTACTCCATCCAGTGGTACTGTTGGCGCTACCAGGAATCACTACCTGAGCCAACTCACCACAATTCTCCAAACAGTGGCAGGGAAAACGAAAATTCCCGCAACGCTCTCTCACGAGCGACAATGCCTTGAAAATTGGTGTCGAGCCATCCCCAGAAAACGACCCTCTCAGGAGTCAAATGCCATCACCGGTAACCCACGCAACATGCAAAGCACGAAACAACAGACACATTCTCATCACCAAGAACGACTGGGGAAAAATGACAGTGTCAAGTATCCGCCTACGGAATATGCAAAGGCTCACTGGCACAGACAAGGCTTCCACCTTTCTGTCTGACAAGGTTAGCATCAAACGAGATACCCTTCGTCAAGGACAGGGCTACCAACAATTCCAACAAGGTTGGAAAAGAGGGAAAACATCCACTGCGAGCTTCACACGATGGTTCTCGTTGAATCCATCTCGTCTACAACACGATAAGGCTAAAGCTCGATAATCGCTACGATATATCAATCGTTTCCACCAACACAACGTGGAACGAGAAGGGTGAACTACTCAAGTAGTCCCCTAAGTCTCAGTCAAAAACTCCAACTCTCACCGGAGTCGACTCGAAACAGCTTGGGAACTAGATCCACAAGCATAAACGAACCCTTAGGTTCCGACAATCGATGTCTCAAGCCCGATATATGAGACTTAAGCACGAAATGGGGTCTCACCTCAGAAGACACCCGAAAAATACACAAGATCATCAAGTCAACCAGAACAAGTCATTAAACAACAGAAACTGAACTGAAAATACTTACAATGCGATGGCTGATGCGTGCAGAGACTTGAACCACACTTCTTTATCTCTTTTAAAACACCGCTCTGATACCAATTCTGTAGCGCCCCAAACCCAGATTTCCCGACTTAAAAATCCTTTAATTTTTTGAGTAACCCTCCTTTTTTTTTGAAAACCAAAGCGCAAACGCGGAAGAAACCAAAAGGGAAACCAACAAGCTGCAAAACCCTGGGCGGCCACTACAGGAGTGAAACAACATTAATTTGAAACAACTTTTATTTAAATCATTTACATCTTTATAAACTGTATATATCGATCCCTTATACAAAACTAAACTGCCAGGATCCAACAGATGAGGTTTAAAAGTGTGGGTTCAAGGTTCGTTGCAACACATCGAGCTTCATCGCATGCCTAAGTAAACCTACATCCCCATAAGATGGGGTCAATACTCTTTCAAGCTGGTGAGACAAACCAAACCACAATATACCATATGTGGAAAAACGAAAATAAGCTATTCATACAAGACATAGCATGATTATCTACCATACTTGAGCAATGATAGCATGAACAAGTATAAAACAGTGATAACTACCCATGAAGCAATATCAACAATTACTAGCGATAACATAGCATGCATCAAGGAACATAATTAAGCAATGGATCAACATTTATACAAGGTATGCATCACAGAACATAAAGTACTAACAATAGGCTGTGCTATGTAAGTAAATGTGACATCGTGAACTGTACACAAGTACAAGTAGGCAGGTATGTGCAACGTACCATAAGTGCAAGAACTAGCTAAATGGTGATAATAAACGTTACACATTAAGATGAGACAATTATAAGCATTTGTCACGTGAAGCGTGACTCACAAGCAGTGTCAAGGTTCATAACCCAGACATTGCAACCATAAGTGAGCTCATCTCGCTAACAACTCGCCAAGGAGTTCCAAGGTTGCGTAAGTCATGCACGACTGCAATATCCATAGACTAAATTGCATAAGTTTCGTACGACTGCAATATCCATAGTGCACCCCAAGGCATAACAAGCACGATTATGCCCACGTTCCTTAGGTGACCAACACTCAAGATTCACTAACATGAGTTAGCGATTGCATTCATTATCCAAATGCTATTGTGCTATGCATGTGTGTCCGTGTGCATGCCACTCCAATACCATCGGAAAGCACACCACAACCAAGTGTCAATACTTGTAAATATACAAGTTGCTTTGATCCGTGCAAGATGAAAGAAAATCCATAGTTATTTAAAAGCAATGAAGAAGGTAATACTTGTACGCATTTCGCGCTTCATAACGAAACAATGCAAGTGCAAGAAGGCTAAGTCCACATGATCATATCGATGACATTAACAATTAGTAGCACACATAAGACTATATATGATTATAAATTGCTTTGGCAATCAAGCACTCTTGCGTGTAACGTAACGCGTCAAAACCATAGTGTTATTGGGGCATTGACCCCGTGCCGTGAAGACACACATGCAGACGCATGAGCTGCAGTCCGAGTGCTAACGAGGCAACATAAAGAAGACCTTGGGGTATTGGACCCCGTGCTGCGAACACACATGCCGCCCATGGCTCTACCAAAAACAAGCAACGGGGGCGGAGGCCCACGACCCGCACCCAATTGCGTCCACTCGCTGCAGCCAAGTTGCAGCAACCCCAAACAATCAGCCTTTAGCTGATCACTACGATAAGCCTTTAATCGAAACTGGGTTCGGTTAGGGGCCTCTAGCAGGTCTAAAAGAAAAGAGTGACCGAACCCCATGAACCCACATTGGGTTCAGCACACAAATCAGACCAGGTCTGGACCGATTGGTCCAGACCAAAAAGAAGGCGCACTCACTTGTGCACGGTCTGGACCGATTGGTCCAGATCCAGCTGGCTACAACCAGCACCAAAAAAAAGGTCGGGTGCAGGCCTACCGCCTGCACCCAGCTGCAGCTGCAAGGCTGCAGCCAAGGCGGAAACAAAAATTCAAAAGTAAAAGAGCTTAAGGCTCAACCTGGTTGGGCTGGGCTCGGCCCGGGCCTATGATAGGTCTGGACCGAGTTCGGTCCAGACCATGTCAGGCCAAGAATGCGACCAACCCTTTAGCTACCCCATGGGCTCGGCTCAAGGGAATCGTCAACACCTGGGAAGGGGAAAAAGGCATCCAGTCTGTCCCAGTTGTGGTCGGCCTGAGAGTCACTCGAAGGCAGAGGTGCGTCCAGAAATTTCTGGACGCCCAAACAGAAAACAAAGGGTGGAAGGGCGAATGTGGCTCAGCCCAACCTACCCCTAGGATGACCCAACTGCAATCGGTCTGGGCTAACCCTGCTGGAACGTGTCCAGCATGCAACATAAATAAAAACAACTGAAAATGAAAAAGCTTGATGCACATAGAATCGCGGCTCGACCTGTTTGGCCAAAACCAACAGCACCCTCAAAGGGGCTAACCCGCATGAGCTGAGTTTGCTGGCCATGTGCCAACCGTGGCCTTCTTGCCACCTGCAACAAGGCATTAGAAAAACCTTGCTGCTACAACTAAATCATGCAATAACAAACTTGAAGCTTTTAAGGAAAAAGGCAAGGCTAAAACGTTTGCTTGTAAACCCAATTTACCAATGCTAAGACGAGGTTCAAAAAGTACCAATAATCGTGCAAACACGAAGAACCGTATGGCCTTAAGCTATAATGCCAATATTGCATGAGGAATAAGCTTAAAAACATACTCAATCAAACATTCATAATGCATGCCACACATTTCGTAAACCACATAATGAGAATGAAGAAGGAATGGAAATGCTCAATTTGCAAGCCAAGGTAGAACCTTGCTTCAACGAAATCCACAAAAGGCATAAGGAGGGAGGTGTCTCACCTTCGCGGCTTTGACTCAACTAAGGAGATGAAGAAGGAGGTGCTCACGGCTGGAACTACACCACACTCACACTCACACACACGTTGGAGAAGAAGAAAGGGGAGAAGAGCAAGGGAGGAGAGAGAGGCTCCTCCAAGAAAATCGCCCAAGAGAGGGCTCTCTTCTCTCTCTTCAAGGATTAAGTAGGTAGGGTTAAAAACATTGGATGGCTAGGATTTACCCAGCCTAGATGGAGGGCTGGAGTGATCCACGCCCCTCCCATAGGAATCCATGCCCAATGCATGTCCATCTTTTGAAATCCCCAACTTTTCTTTCAAAAACACCATTTAAGAAGACCTTTAATGTTTAAAAGTTTTATAAAAGAGCCACCCCAACTCACCCAATCAACATTGGTTATTTGAATCACTTTGAAACAATTACAAAAGCACCATGGGGCGCCAACCCCATGGTCCCCTTTATTGAAAAACGCCTTTTATGATGAGTTTCAAGACTCATCATGAGTTTCAAAAAGAAGAAAGTGGCCAATCGTGGCCTATATTTTAAAACTCATGCAATTCTTTTCAAAAGTGCCACCCACCTGGTCAGACCTTGACCAGCTGGTCAACCATGTCTAAAATGGTCCTCAAGAGGGGTCGCCCATAGGGCTTGGGTCCTCTAGTTGACCCGGATCCAAGATCCAAAATTGCCAATTTATAAGTTTCAAAACAATACTTATTTAATGCCTTAAAATATCAAATAAAGTCAGATAAATCATTTAGTACTCTACTAAACCCCAATTAACATGAAATGCACGAAGCCTTTTCAGAAAATTCTCACCCACTTGTGAGAATTAAGCGTATCACGATTCGGGTCCAAACTTGGGTCTAAACTCGTGTTTCACATGCACTGACAAGGTTTTTACATCATATAAGTCCCAAATTTGGGGACAAACCATAAAAATATTTTCTAAATTAACCCTTAAATTTTCAGAAGCTAATTCGTCCAGAATTAGACACTTCTTACTTGCATAATATATTTACGCGATCTTCGGGTTGCGCGTACAAGGTAGAAATACAAAGCACAGTCAAATCTCATCAAATCACATGCTACACCTCAAAAGTATACACAAGCATACATTCCAACTCAAATCAAACAATGAAGCACTCAAAAATTCGCGGGTCTTACTGTTAAGCCTGAACATCTTTTTTCTACGAGGTATCATCCCCTTTTAGGTTATGGATTAAGTTTGAACCGCATTTTTTCACGTGGTATCGTCCCATTTCAGGTTAAGGGTTAAGCCTGAACCTCATTTTTCCATGAGGTATCGCCCCCTTTCAGGTTAAGGGTTAAGCCTGAACCTCAATTTTCCATGAGGTATCGCCTCTTTCAGGTTAAGGGTTAAGCTTGAATCTCGTTCTTCCATGAGGTATTTTTCGTCCCATTCAGGTTAAGGGCTAAGCTTGAGCATCATTACGATGAGGTGAATCTTCTTTTTTATTCTCCATTCCATATCTGTCGTTACCGTCAGAGTCAATTCTTTCATACCCGATCAGACTCTCTTAACTAGGGCATTTTTATAGTCCAAATTTGGTGTGTTTTTCTTTGCCACTAAGCTCGGCCTTCAACCAGCTTAGTAGCAAAGAGGGGCATTTGTAAACACCCCAAATTCTCACCCTCATCCAGTACTTACATTTCATATGTCACTGCATATCATTGCATGCATTCGGCATTTCATTTCATCGCATTGCATTGCATAGCATTGCATGTCATTTCATCTCATTATTGAGATTCAGAACTCCTGTTTTCAAAATATTAAATCCAGATTCGAGCTTTTAAAACTTTTTTTTCAAAGTCAATTGGTTTGACTTTTGGAGTGATAATTTTTAAAAGATATTTTTCAATAAAAATGATGGGAAAATCATCAACCAATGATAATAAAAACCGACTTTCCACAGAAGTGGCAAGTACGGGTCGAATCCATAGGGAACGAGATACATTATGAATTAAATCTAAAATAACAATTTATTAATATCACAAAGTTTTACAACTATGTTAATATTACAATAACAATCTAAAAACATGAAATTAAACTAAAACAAGTATCTAAGTCTTCTCCAGATCGCCAGGGGTAAATCTGTCTTTTCATCACATGTGTATCTGCACTTCACATTGAAAATACACCTGGAAATTTATTTCTAACTTATCAACCTACAACAATGAAAACAAAAAGTCAGTAAACAATTAATAATTAAATCTAAATTACAAGCTACAGTTAGTTCTAACTAAATTTGAAATTAAAATACACTTAAACAAATACAAAAAATTAAACTATACTTTCTGACTAAACTAACTAAACAAATTAATCATAATTAATCTAACTACAGCTAATTCACTAACTACAAGCTATAAAATACCGAAAACCATGTTAAATCAAACAATTAACTAAATGACTGTTTTAACCCTAAATAGTCCAAAAGTGGATTCTGGCAGCTTTTTGCAAACAGATGATTTGAAGGGGCAAACGAATTCCAAATTTCATGAAATTACTTCTGTTCTATTCTTGACAGATTCAACAATCTGACAGTTTTTACGGATTTGAAAAATTAGTTCTGGAACTTCAGATATAAGCATTTCAAATTCAGGATAAATATGGAAATCGCAGGACCCGAAATTGAAAATCCCAAAAAAACTGTTTTTGGAAAATGCTTAAAAATTAGACCAAATCAACTCGAAATGAGTTGTTTTTTGGTCCACTGACATTAAACACACAGATGAAGAGAATAGAAGAAGAATTTTTAGAAAACGCCAAAAATATTCACAATGACGAGTGCCAAATAGGGTAAAAATCAGTTTCTTCACTCAGTGCACTATTCATTTATGTAAATCCACTAATCACATCATAACATTAAATCACATTAAAAAACAGTCCTAAACTAATCTAATCTACTGCTAAGCTACAGAAAAGGGCAACAAATAACTAATTATAAAACTTGTAAATAAATTAAACAAACTAAGACCAACTCTAATCTAAGCAAACTGCCAATCTTAATCTAGCCTAAACTAAGAAGTAATTCTAATTAAAACATTGACATAATTGAATCTAATTAATCCTAATGTACTCTAGTTAATATCAACTAACTAATTAACTAACTACTCAACTATTAATTCTAAAACCTAGTTGAAACATAAACACCATCCTAAGGTTAGTTTAGCTAGGGTTAGGAACTAACTACGGTTAGGTTGACTAAGGTTGCTAATTGACCAAAATGAAAACCTACTAAGCAAAGGCTATTCACTAAAACTCGATATTGAAATAATTACAACTAAAATCTAATCTATCTACATTAGACAACTAAATGGTATACATCAAAAACAACCTAACACCATTAACTAAATTAGTAACAAACTAATGTTAATCTAACTAAGGTTATGAACTAACTAGAGTTAGTTAGGATCAATTAACTACCTAGGGGTTAATAACTAACTAAGGTTAATGACTAACTAGGGTTAGATAGGGGGCGATTTAGGATAGGGATTTGAATTACACGCCACCCTAGATGGGTTAAGATCTACCTAGGGAATAAAGACTAAGATTACAACTTACTTAAAATACCAACCTACTAAAACAAGACCATTCAATAAAATTGACATTTAAGAAAATAAAACTGAAACTTACTCTATCTAAATTAGACAACTAAGGGAATTCAACCTACATTAATGAAAGAAAAAATATAATTAGCTCATTTAGAAAACACGATTTTTAAAAATCTAATTCTAATCAATAAATGCTAAAATTAACACTATCCTATCTAGGCTATGTCAGAATAGGAAGTTAATCAAAGGGCTATAAATGCTAGAAAACGAATTTGGTAATGAACATCCTCCTCCCTAAGTACCTTAATAGCTCAACAGGAAAGCTTTCAGTTTGTAAAAACCGTCAAGCCTACTGAGACCCACACATTTTTAATCTTTCTTTAAAAGCAAGAGATCCTTTTGGAAAACCTTTCCCAAAACCTCATACACGTTTTTGGTTGGCTTTAAAAGAGAATATAGCATTTCAACTCTTGCTGAAAATCGTGTAAACGAAAAGATAATTCATTTATTCTTTAGCTGGATGAAAATCCTTAAAGCTTTTCTTAAATACACTCCACGAATTTGGAGAGGTATCATCTAACCAAAAACACATTTCAACTAGAATTACCACAATACCCTTAACTAAAATACAAGATTGAATCAGTAACTAATCTATGCTAAGATTAATCTAGCTAAATTAACCTATGCACGCATAATTAAAAGGATATAAAGGAGAAACAAAAGATTAATTGGAACAACCTAAGTTAATGACTACATAAAAATCAGATTAACTAATTGAATTATAAATTGACTAAACGAATTTTAATAAATCTAAATATGCTAATTAACATGTAATTACAACTATTCTAACATACATCAAACCTAACATGTTATTACATCTAGAAATTAAACAAAAATACAATGAAACCAATACTACATCAATTCTACAAGACAATGGACACTAACTGAAATTTAACTCACATCATAAAACGAATCAAAAATCTAATTTAAACTAAACTAAGATACGATTAAATCTGGACTTTTAAACTATCACACAAATAATAATCTAACTAGTATGCTGGAGATTAAACCAAAACAGAAAATACACTATATGCCTATACTACAATCAGCTATCACAACTTCAAAACATAAATTAATCTATAACTAAACCTACGACCAGATTAAAACTATTTAATTCTACACATTCAATTAACTAAATGAAACTAATTTATCAAACTGAAAAACTACAGAAAACGCTACAGCATAATGTACTTAAGCTATTTAGTTTAGACGCACATACTAATTCAATAATCACCATAACTCAAAAATGCAAAACAAAAACGATAGATACAATCAGACTTTAAATTATATACCTAACCTACTGGACACAACTGAGCATGTAAAGACTGGACGACCTTAGAAAAATAGAAGAATAAAAACTCGATTTTTACTTTTCTCAAATCAGAAAACGCACAAAGAAGAAAATAAAATCTAAACAGTTCCTAATGTGCTGGTTTCGGCACACACACCTAAACTAAGGCTTCAAAATAACAATCACGCATACATATACAGAAAATAACAGAACACCACAAGACCACACACAGTTTGGGTTTTAACTAGAAGAAAGGGATGAGAAGATCGTACCTCAAGGGTGATCCGACGAGTGGAGGGGTGGAAAGAGCGGACTTTGCCATGGTTTTGCACCACGAAGGACCTCGATGATGCTGCCTAACATCTCTTTGCTGCACGTTTGCTGGGATCTACAGGTGGTGGTGTTCCGGGGTTCGGCCGGCCGACCATGGAAGAGCGACACCTCTACCACGGCGGATGCACTCCACCTGCAGCTGCAAACACACAACCTCGATGATTAGTTTCAGCAGGGTGGTTAGAAGCGACATGGTATGTAAGGAAGAGAATGGAGAAAAAGGCTGGCCGATCCATTGAAGATGATGATTTGCTGCACTTCCATGGATGAGGGAGAGAGTGGATGTGAGGGGCGGCTGGGGAAGACAATGGTGGACCAAGATTTGTGCCCCTAGGGCACAAAAATCTAAGCAAAGACAACTTTCAGCTGGGCGTCTTCTTCCCTTTTAACAATTAACTATGTTTTGGGATTTTTCCAGAAAAAGGATTAAAAACTAAAGTTTCACTGGGCGCCTCTTTCTAGAGGGGGTTTTTAGAAACTCAATTATGAAAACATAAATTGGGCTGGGCTGGAGTGAATCTTGATGCTTTTTGGTCCAGATCCAAGGTCCAAATAAGTGGTTTGGATCCGAAATATGACCCACTACACTGTAAATGCAATAACTTCTTCATTTTAAGTCTGATTTTGATGAAATTCAAACCATAGCTTCAAAACATCAATATGCATCTAAGTGTGGACCCTAAACATGTAAATGATGCATTTATGCAGTGAAAATATATTAATATTACGTATATTTAATGCATCATCAAATACCCCCATGCTAGAATGATTGCTAGTCCCTAGCAATATACTTTACCCTCGCAATAAGAATATGGACTACCCAATTAACATGCAAACTCTTATTATATAACTAACTCACTTTCATAGGAATCACGGTTGCATTTAGCACATGCAACAAGCCCTTTAAACCCCTGGGTTACCCCAGTGAACAAGTAAGGTCTCGTGAGGGTTTGCAGAGATGCTACCCACAAACATCAATGTCATGCATGAATGATTTTTCAGAAAGATTAGGCAATTAAGAACTCATTGTAAACAAATATTTCCTGTAATCTACATTCTCATAACAGATTTAGAATTTTTATGCCACCACAGTAAAAAATCTTTTTCTTTCACTTTTCTAAACTTGTAATTATCTATGAATTTTCTCAGAAAGTCAAGTATTATCATGTTACTATTAATTTATCCTCACCTGTATATTTTCTGCACAGTAATTCACAATTATTCCTAAGCAATGAAAATTTTCTCATTAAGCTCATATTTTTCTTTTGATTTTCAATTTTTCATCATTTTTCAATTATTTCTCTTGAGCATTCTTCTAACTTGAGCACTATTTCAAATATCCAGTTTCGTGACCCGTGTAGCGAGCTTTGGGTCAGTGACTCCCAGGCCAGACGACCTTAGGGCACCAGATACAGAGTATCCCTCAGACTTAATTGCTCGAGTCACTAGACCTTTTATTTGAATGTGTTACATATAGTCTTCTTCTCATCATGTGCAATGCCTCTATCTCTTAGGCTTTCTATGCAGTTCATGTAACAAGCTTTCGAATCGGTGGCTCCCAAACCAGATGGCTTTAGGGCACCAGGTGTAGAACACCCTTGAGACTCTACTTACTCGAACCACAAAGGCCACAGATATCGACTAGACAAGGAGATGATCTCCTTCGTTATCCTTTTCGTAAAGAGACTCAAACACTTCAACTTGTGTCTAAGTTCCACTACTAGGAATCGCGAAGACATCAACAACTAAACATAGCTCTATTTCTATTAAGCTCATCTTTCTAAACATCTTTCAGTTGCTTAGTTTTCCACAAAACATACTGTGCATACTTATACTAAAGTGATTCAAAACTTTTTAACATTCAAATACTATCTTTCCTTTAAATTTTCTCATAAATAACTACTCTATTAAGATCAGGTCAGAAAAAAAAAATCACATGGGGCTTAAACTTTTCTAAATTGTCAGATTATGCAGGAAAACATTCATATCTGCTACAACTTATTCTTAAAGACCTACTTTTATGAGTTTTTAACTACCAGACATAAAAAAATTTGAAAAAAATTTATGCATCTAAACCATCCCCCCATGCTTGAATGACACTGTCCCTAGTGGCATACAAAATATGCAATCATGCAATGCAGATGCACACTAAAGAATAATAAAATAACTACGGAAGAAAGGATAAATACAACCTGATATGCTCGAGCCTCTGAAGTTGACGATTGACTGGACTTCGCACCACCACTATGCATGTACAAATGCATAGTTTTCTGCTGATTTGGTCAATGTTCTACTCCTGAAGGCTTATCTGGTGTCTGGTATCTTGGACTCATTCATTGAGGCATCAGATGGAATGATATTCATGCATATCAACAATAAAATTCAAAATAAAATCAAAACAAAATTCAAAACAGAACACATAAACAACTAACTATTTTATTTCTAGTATACATATGATACACAAAGAAATATACGAATAAAACAAAAGATCTAACATTCTAAACAACTAAACTATGTCAGAATTATTCTTTAAAAACTAATCTATATCTAAATCAGCAAGTTTTAGCAAATAATCTATCTTACTCTATGTCAGAACAATCTAATTACTTTCTGAAATAAAAGACAATTCTATTCTAAATCACAAAATCAGTAAATACAGGAAAACACCACTATATTCTCTAAGACTCACCTGTCTAATTTCTCAATGAAGCATAAAATTCTGTGAACCCTAGGAAAGACAGCATGTGAATCCTATATTTTCTAATTATGTTAAATCCTACTAACTAAAACAAACAAAATAACCAAACAAACACATATTAATAAACTGACATCTCAGAAATAATCAGAATATAATCGCCGTTCCCCAGCAACGACGCCAAAATTTGGTTGGGTTTTTATAAATGATATTTTCAATAAAAACAATTGGAAAATCGTCAACCAAAAGTAATAAAACCGACTTTCCACAGAAGTGGAAAGTACGGGTCAAATCTACAGGGAACGGGGAATATTCAAATTAATTCTAAAAAATTCAATTTATTAATAAACAATTATGAATCTAAGTCAACAATTACAATTCTAATAAAACTAGAAAATAAAAACTATAATTAACTAGAAAAGCAAATTTAACTCTTCTTCTGCTCGCCAAGGGCAATTTCGTCCTTTCACCAATTCTCAATTTTTCACGCTGGACAAGAATAACCTTGTAATCTTTAGTATGCTTTTCAACCTAAAATAAAGAAAACAAAAAGTCAGTAAACAATTATAACAAATAAATTCAAAAATTAAACTAAACCTAATTCTACAGAAATTAACCAACTTAAATTCTAATTAACACTAAAAATCAAATAAAATACCAAAATAATTTTAATAACTAATTAATCTAGGTCTAACTACGCTAATGGATGCACATGCACTAACTAAAATGCAGAAACACTGAAAATTAACCGAAAATTAATAAACCAATGAAATGACTATTTTACCCCTAACTAGTGCAAAAGTGAATTCTGACAGCTTTTCGCAAACAGAGTGGTTGAATGGGAAAACGAAGTCCAAAATTCCCGAAATTTCTTCTGTTCTGTTTCTGACAGATTCAAGAATATGACAATTTTTACTGATTTGAAAAATTTTCTTTGGAACTCCAGCTATAAGCGTTTCAAAACCAGGAAATACAAGAAAATGATAGTGGTTTGCTGTCAAATAAATAGAAAAACAGAAAATGGCTGAGGATAGGGAATCGACTAGGTGGACACAATTCTATCTAGAAGAACGAGGAAAGAACAAGACCAACCTCAAGGGCGATCCGACGACTGTGGGGATGGAAAGAGCGAATTCAACCATTGGAAATACACCTCATCATCTTCGTTGATGCTGGAATATCACCATAAAGCTCTCCTTTGCAGCTGCACCACGTTTGAAGTCCACCGAGGATGGAGAAGGAACCGATTCTCGATCGGGTGGCGTAAAATATCGGATGGAGGTAGGGCCGAGCATTCTTGTTGGAGTAGACGGCACTCCACGCAAGAAAAAGTGTCTTCAACCTCTGCTACACCTGCAAAACACAAATATGGTGAATATCCAACAGGGAGGAAAAGAAATGAAAAGATACGAAAAAATGCTTGAATCTCAAGCAAAATTCCAAGCTTCAATGGAGGTGGCGTGGGATGAGTGGGGAGAAAGGTGGCTGGAGCAAGAATCAGCTGAGGGGGCATGAAATCCAAGGCAAAAACAATTTAGGTTTTTAGAAAACTTATATTTATACTTTGGCTCTTTTTCAAAAAGAGGTTTATAAAAAAAAGTATTGTTAGGCGCCTCTTTTTGGAGTGGTTTTCTGAAAATATGTTCTAAGTGGGTATGGGTCCACGTGTGGATTGGATTTAGACATTTTAAACATTGATCCAATATCCAAAAAGGCTCTTTGGGTCGGATTTGGGTTCGATCCACCTTGAAATCCATGCTCGAACACTAAAATAGCTATAACTCTCAATTTAACTTCGATTCTTCTGAAATTCAAACCATGACCCCTTGATATCAAATTACAGGCAATCATGGGTTCTAAACCAAAAAATCCTCTAAAAATGCATGCATAAATTCATAACATGATGTGCATTTCATGCATCATCATCAATTTCAAAACCTGGGTTTTGAATCAACATTCTACCATTTATCAACCTCCAGGATCTTATATTTTGAAGTATTTTTTTTAGAAAACAATCTGGATTCATTTTAAACTCAATTTCAATTCTTAGATGAGACCCAGTTAGGTGGTGTCACTTTTGGATTCCTTTATTTATCAAAAATCTCAAAATTTCAGAGTTCTAGTTGGATCAACACTCTGCATTTTCATCTTTTTGAATCTTTTCAAAACTCCATTCTAATTTTAAACTAGATGTAGTCATATCCCTTGCCCATTATCGTTATTTTTGGCCAAAATTTTAGAATCCTAGTCCAATCAGGACTCTTTTTCTAGAATCCTAGTTGGATCATGACTCTTTTTCCAAAGTCCTAGTTGGATCAGAACTCTACCTTTTACTACCCTTTTTACCTGTTTTGAGAAAACTTATCAAAATCCCTTGTTTTTGGCCAAAATTCTAGAGTCTCGATCGAATTAGGACTCTTGCTTAGAGTCCTAATTGAATCAGGACTCTATCCTGATTTCGTCTGTTACTCTTTTTTTCAAAACCTTCTCATCTGACTTTCAAAATCTTCCATTTTAGCCAAAATTCTAGAGTTCTAACCAGATTAGGACACTTTCTCGGAGGCCTAATCGAATCAGGACTCTATCTTTTGTTGGTATTTTGCCTATTTTTAATCAAATTTGTTTTCAAAATCTTTCAAAATGAGTCAAAAACTCAGAGTTTTAGTTGAACCAGGACTCTATTCAAAGAGTCCCAGTTGGATCAGGACTCTGACCCCGATTTGAATTTTAGGAGAATCTTTCAAAAATCGTTTTATCTATCAAAATTGTTATACCTTTATCATGAAATTTCAAAATTCTGGGATTTTATCCCAGAGTCCTGATCAAATCAGAACTCTATCCCAGAGTCCCGATCGAATCAGGACTCTATCCAAAGTTTGTTTTCTCACTTCATTTTCACTGGTTTTCAAAAGCTTTGTTTAAATCTCACCATTTAC
The DNA here is from genome assembly GCF_984573655.1 of Nuphar pumila. Lineage (NCBI taxonomy): Eukaryota > Viridiplantae > Streptophyta > Magnoliopsida > Nymphaeales > Nymphaeaceae > Nuphar > Nuphar pumila. The sequence continues at coordinate 27,202,211 of NC_143259.1, read as the reverse complement.
TTCTTAGAAAACAAAAAATTCTGAGAGTCCTAATCAGATCAAGACTCTGAATCAAACTTCAATTCTATCTTGTTTTTACTTGTTTTTCAAAATCCTTTCATTTGTTTTCTCAGAAAATCCAAAATTCTGAGAGTCCTAGTCCAATTAGGACTCTGTCCCCAGAGTTTCAGTTGGATCAGAAGTCTGTTTGATTTCAATACTTGTCATTATTTTCACTGTTTTTACAAGTTCTTTCATCCGTTTTTCAGAAAATACCAAAAAAAAATCTAGAGTTTTAGTCCGATCAGGATTCTGTCGTAGAGTCCTAATCCAGTTAGGAGTCTATTCTAAAGTTTGTTTTTACTTCCATTGTCATTCATTTCCATTTGTTTTTCAAAAATTAAATCATTTTGTAGAGTCTCAGTTGATTTAGAACTCTATTTCAGTGTTTCGGTTGAGTTAGGACTCTAACCCTAACTGTATTTTTCAACTTGTTTTTACCAGTTTTGATAAAATCTTTCAAATTTGGCTTTTAAAATCCAAAACCTCAGAGTCCTAATTGGTTCAGAACTCTTGTCCAGAGTTCTAGTTTACTTAGGACTCTATTTTCAAACCTTTGAATTTCATTTGTTGATTTTAACCCCTTTTCAAAGCCATTTTTAGTCTTTATTTTAAAATTTTCAAAACTTTGATGTGAGCCCACCCAGTTAGCGCCACATCTGGAGGAGTTCTGACCTAGTAAGAACTCTGTATCATTTCAAAACTTTCAATATCAAGTTTACTTTTGAATCACCTTTGAAAAACTGCTCATTTTCAAGTTTTAAAATCGTTTTTGAAAATTCAAGTGGGTCCCATTCGGAGTGGTGCCACATTTGAAGAAGTTAGGATTAAACTAGGGTTAGTTAGTGTCCTAGCTAGGTTAGAAGAGTAAAAAGTGATTTTAAAACTTCATCTTTGCTTTTCAACAGTTTTTAAAGCTTTTAAATTCGAGTTTTAAAAAAAAAAACAAATGTGGGCCCGTCTAGGTGGCACCACATTTGGAATTTCTTTTTATTAATTAAGTTTATTAAGTCAATTAGGGTTAGATAGAGTCCCACCTAGGCTACAATTCTCCAAAAAATTGTTCCTCCCTTAATTAGATTAATTAGAAAGAATTCTAAAAAAATAAAACTCCTTAATTAACCCTAACTAAGGAGGTTTTGAAAAACTATAAATAAGGGCTCTTTAGAGGGGTTAGGAGGCTCTTTTTCTCTCTCAATTTCATGGCCTCTCTCTCCTCTCCAGCACCTCCTTCTTCCTCCATTACAGCTACAGCCCCCAAGGTAATTTTTTATACTTTATATTGTGCTTTTTTTATTAGTTTTTTTATGATTTTTCAATAGATTTCACCATGGGAGCCTCTTGTTTCATGGATTTAACCATGGAATCCATCTAAGAACCTCAAAAATGACCCAAGAAGATGATCTAACTCAGTTTGAGGGTGATTTCCAGGATTCTAATCCATTAGAATCAATGAGAGGTATGTCTTGTATGTTCTTAACCGACGAAAGATGCGATTTACCCGTTAAATGCGCTAAATCCATTCTTTCAAAGGTAAAATCAATTTCCATCATAGATTCTCTGTATTTTTTTATTTTCTTGTTATATTAATGTTTATTTTATGTGTTCTAGCATTAAATTAAATTTAGTTTTGCTGTTTAGGTATTTTTATTGTTTTTTTTATTATTAAATCATGTTTTTTAGAGTTTTCTTAGATTTTTGTGTGTTTTGATTTTAGATCCATAGAAATCATGCTATTTCATATGTTAATATTTGTTAGAAATTTTTGATTTTTTTATATGCAGTCCACGGATGTGTCAGTGAACTTTTATAAAAAAATCAGAGGTTCTAGGATTCGGAAACCCTATTAGAAAAATGTGAAGTCGAATTGTGATTCTTGTTGGTTAAAATCGTTGTTCATATTCAAGTACAACTTGTAGTTGCATTATTTTTGTCATCCAAGATTCGATTCAGGATACATAAATTGAAGTAGCTTTATACTAAAGTCTATTATTTACTGTAAATTTTTCATAATTTTATGTCACCGTTTGATATTTTTCCTTTGTTAGAGAGTCAGATCAACTTTTTTGAATTTGTTATGTCTTATTAAAACCCTAATTCAACTTGTGTTGATCGTATCTCCCTAACCAGAAATCCGATCAACAATCCGTAAAAAGGAAAATTGTTTATTTTCTATATTCTATTCACTGCCAAAATTTAAGAATTATTTGATGTGTATTTCTATTTTTCCTTGTATTTTCAACCGGAAGTATCTGTTTTAATTGATTTTATATTCGTTATATTCAAGTACAGATTGCCAAAATGATATCTCCCCAACCGAAGCTGATTTTTCCATTCTGTAAAAAGGAGAATCTTTGTTTTTTTGTCTATTATTTCTCTATAAAATTTTATAAATTTCCATAGTAGATTGACTCCTGATCCTGGTCTGACATTGAAATAGGTACATGTCCGTGGGTAAAATAGCATATTTTAGGGTTTTTATGCAATTTTTGTATCTAATTTATGTCAAAAATAGGTTTTCATGATTCCAGTTTAATTTTATTATTATAAGAAGTTTAGATATTGATTTGTATTAATTTTAAAATTCATTTGATGCTTGGATGAGTTAAATTGCAAAATAGGGTACCCGTAGGATCCCGAAACAGTTCCAAAATTATGATTTTCATGATATTTTTGATTTTTTGGGTATAAGTTCATGTTTTAAGGGTTTATTCATGTTTAGAATCATGCTAGGACATCTCATGTTCGATTTAGCTGCTATTTGATCTTTTTAAACCCTAAATCCCAAGTTTTTACCAAAATATTTTCTGAAAACCCTAATTTCAAGGCCATGGTCTTGCTATCAGGGGTAATTTTGTTATTTGACCTCAATTTTGAAATCTCTAACTTTGATTTTCTTATTTTCAATGATATCATATTATCTTGTCTTTGATTTATTCTTATTTGAATTTCAAAATTTGCATTTTATAAAATATCTTTCTGAAAACCCCGATTTCAAGGCCATAGTCTTGTTTTCAGGGGTATTTTTGTTATTTTTCATAAAATTCTGAATTTCAAAGTTGTTTATCTTTATTATTTCTTCTATTTTATTTCATATTTCATTATATATATATATATATCAGAAAATCATGGAAAAAGGCTTATGTTTAGATAAATTCAGCAATTTTCAGATATTGCTGGATAAATCTAGAAAAGCCGACATGTCTTCACTAGCAAGCTTTTCTAGTTTTAAAGGAACATTTAAGAAGAAGATTTTTCTTTATTTTTCTTTATTCAATTCAATGTAAACATCAAATATAATATTTGGAATAAGATTTATATTTTCTGCTTAGAATAGAGAGCATTGCATATAGTTTAATTCTGCAAATTTCAATATCTGATGAATGTATAATTAATGCATATTCTTTACAAATCCACCATGGTCTACACAAATAGCACATGTACAAGCTCTTAGGAAGTTGACAAATTCGGTGGAATTCATATTTATGGCCACAGTTAAAATACGAATAAGACCCATATTTGTGATCTTCGTATTAGCCACATTCAGCCTACACTCTTAGGCTGACTTCAAAATGCACTGCATTTCTAAAAAATACAAAAGGATTTTCTCAATTCTTCAAAACAATATCTTTCAAATCCATATTCATTCATTCAATTTGCAAATTCCAATTCTAATTCCAATTCAGAGAAATCGATTTTCTCAGAATTTTCTAAGTCTTACTCAGAAATTGATTTTCTTAAAACTCTGAGCTTTCAAGTGGTATTTCAAATATTCCTCAAATTCAAATCACGATTTTCCAAGTCATAATTTCTTCAATTTCAAAGTTTGAATTTAGAGAAATCAAGTTTTTCCAAAATCATTTGAAATTCCTTAGAAATTGATTTTCACAAAGCACTTGCATTTCTTCAAAAATGTTCTCTCAACAAGGCTCACGATTTTCAAAGTGTTATCTTTTCCAAGAATTCTCTAAGTATTTTCCAAACTTTGAAGCAAACATCATGTTTTCAAATCTACATTTTCAGAAATTCATAGCACATGCCTGATTCTTTGTGCATTTAGGAAATAAAACACGATTTAGTCAAGTTGAGCAAAGCTAAGCACACTTTTGATCCTTGGTTCAATTACCCCTGGTAAAGGCGCCAGGAACAGTTGAACCTCGTACCGACAGGTGAGTCACATTCCTCAAAATTATCCCTCATTTTAAAAACGGAGGCGAGTTATTTTTAAAATCTTTTTCAAAGGTCAGTTTGACTTGCAAAAGTAAAATTTTGTGATGATAACAGATCGAAAATTTTGAAAATAACCAGTTTGAGGACTGGTTTCGAAAATGGTTCGATCTAGGATCAACAATTTTGAAAATGACCAGTTTGAGGACTGGGTTTCGTCAATGGTTTGATCTAGGATTGAAAATTTAAAAATGACCTGTTCAAAGACTAGGTTTTGCGAAGGATTCCACTTGCGAACCAAATTTAGAAAATGAAGATTCTTATTAAAGATTTTGAATTTCAACAAACCATCATAGTTAATTGTATGTAGTCCACTTTCAGGATTATCCCCTTATCCTCTACGGGTATGAAAAGAATTTTGAGATAATTGATAGAAGAATTGATTTGATTTTGCCTGCATATGGAAATTTTGGAGTAAGATGAATGTATATATAAAAATAAAAATGCCCCAATATTATGGAGAAGAATGTTAGAATAACAGAAGATTATTGTTATTGAAAAAGGCTCTTTGAAGAGTACAAAGGCTAGAATGAACATTTTAAGTATAAAACTTCTTCAAATGTTGAGCATTGACAGGATCTGGCAATTTCACCCCATCGGCATTGATCAGACGATATGCATTACGGGGTAGTGCTTCTTTGACCATACAGGGTCCCTGATCAAGTGACAATTCTATAAGTGAAGCAAATTTGAGAGCAAGTCTTTGAATGTGGAGAGGTAAAACCACCTTAGTCCCATAAACGAGCTCTAAAAGAGTGACATTGGTTGGAGTCCGAATGGTAGTTAGGTATGCTTAAAGTGCATCATGAATTTTCTCATGCCAATCGTGACCGGTTTCAATAGTTCTTTCCAAAATACGAATTAAAATCTTATTAGTGGCCTCTGCTTGACTATTCCCTTGAGTATAGTAGGGAGCTGAGAAATGATGATGAATTCTGAATTTTGAATAGAAAGTCTTCATCCTCTCATTCTTAAAATGACTGCCATTGTCTGAAATAATATCATGTGGTATGCCAAAACGACAAAGGATATTCTTGTGAATGAAAGAAACCACATGACTGTAAACACCCCAAATTTTCACTCACCTTCTTGATATCGCCCTCAATCACTATATTTCGGTTCTCCGGAACCCATGAAGGGCAAAATGGTCATTTTTCAAGATTGAACCTTGCAGAAAGTCCAAAATTTTATTCTTGAGCCTCAAAATTTCCATATTTAGGTTCAGAGACATCTTCAAATGGCAAAATTTCAAAATCCTTTTTCTGGACAAAAAGCTAAAATTTCCAAGTCCGAGCTCAGAGTGACATTTCATAGAACATGTCTTTGTATAGCATTGCATCATTTCACTGCATAGCATGTCAGTTTGAGATCCAGAACTCCTGATTTTCAAAATTATCAATCCAGATTTGATTTTTAAACTTTTTCAAATTGATTTTTAAAACCCTGGGTATTCAAAATTACCAAATTTTCCCATTTTACCCCCAGGACTTTGAATTACAATTTTTTTTTTAAGAAAAACAATCTGGATATTTGGATATTGATTTTAAAGATTTTATCTCAAAACTTGTTGCAAAAAGGATTTTAAATCTCTTTACAAAATTTTTACATTTACTTTATCCATATTTTTGCCCTGAAAAACCATTTTTTTCCAAATTCTTGAAAACAAATAATGTTTTTATCTCATATTTTCAAATAAATGGAGTGGGACCCGCCTTTGAAACTAGCATCATACTCAGGCTCCCAGGTAAATTTCTTATTCTCAAGCGGGACCCACCCGGAGATCGTACCAATTTGCAAATTTTTCTTTTTAATTTCTCAATATTATTTATTTATTTATTTAGTTAGTGGGCCCACACACATGTGGCGCCCCCGCTTGAAAATAAAAGATTCACCAACACAAAATAAAACTTTATTTTCAAAAGAATTTTAAAGATGGCTGAGGTGGCATCTCCCATTTATTATTATATATATATATATATTTTTTATTATTTATTATTTCACTATTCCTTTTTTTCTTTTAAGAAACAGCCTTAAAACAAAAAACGCCACAGCCAAACCTGCTTAAAATACTCATTTACCTAAACTTTAGGAAAATGAACCCAATCTTTTTAAAACCCAAGATTCGCACCCTTTTGAAAACGGAAAATTTTGAAAAACCAAATAAATTTTCAGTTTTAAAACTTTCAAAAAAAAAAAAGGGTAACGGACCCCTAAAAGGAAGCTGCGATATTTTTTTGAAAGAGGGGTTTCAAAATCTTTAAAGAGGGAGATTGGGGAAGGGCTAGAGGACCAGCTAGCGATTAATTTTTCCTTTGGATTCTGATTGCAGATCTCTTCTATCCAGAGAGGAGGCTTCCAACCCTTCAACTCTTTAAGGTCTGGGGTGATATTGCGGGTGGTGCAGAGGATCCACGAAGTTGAATCTGCATCTTTCCTGCTGCCCATCATCCACCTTCCTTCAGCCCAATCGCAGGACCTCCACCAGTTCCTTCCCATCTTCTTCAACCCAGCCTGTTGCTTCATTTTGCCTTCAGCCCAGCTCATCCTGTAGGAAAAGCTTCTTCAGACCCTGCTGAATCAAGGTAAAGAAATCCCTTGCACATCTGCAACTCTGCAAATCTGTTATCTCATTCATACTACATATATCGTAAATCCCTTATATTGGTTAATGGGATTTACAGTCATGGTCGTTCATGTGTCGTGGATCAGGGATGCCTCGCAATGGCATCACCGATCCCTCCAGAAGGTAGGCTTTAACTGCATTTAGGCCTGATTTGCTTTCAAAATCATAACCCTTACAAAACGATGATGGCTTTTCAATAAAAGTTTTCTTTTATTTTTAGAGTTATATGCAAGCTTTTACTTCCTTACATGTCATTACCTTCATCAAATTATCATCAGTTTGTGCAAGATTATACTATAGATACTTTTGTTTTCTTAAAAGCTTTAGTCCCATGTCCAGTTTCCTGAGTTCTTATATATTTTTTTATGTTCTTATCTGATTTCAACCTAGCATAATTTTTTTTCCATACCTGCACTTTCTGGGGTTAGTCGTCAGGGAGTTATAATCGACATCCATAAGGATGATTCGTATAGCAAATGAGTGCTGATCAGCTAAAAGCACTATAATTAAATTTAGTTATATTATTTTCACTTATACCAGTTACGTTTATGGTTGTATCTTCTAATATTTCAAATTCCATGTATTTTTTTTTCGTTCAATTTCATATCTTGCGTTCTTCCATTCGTTTGTATGATGAAATGCTCTGTCATGTCTTCAGCTATCCTCATTTTCAAGTAAAAATACAGTGGTCATTAAAAAGGATATCATTTTCTTGTTTTTAGCTATGGATCTCTCTGGCATATCCTTAGTGGGCTGTAGATGATCCGATCAGCAAAACCATTTGAGGGTGGTGCCAACATCACGTTTTAGTCTACCAATTTACTGTAAACAGTAATTTGAAACAAATTATGGATTCATTATAGCGATACAGGGTATCCTATTCTAGTTCCTGTTTTGATCTCTTTTGACCCATAAATCAGTGTTGTGTAGTTCCTCGGCTAGTGTTAGAAGGACTTCCTGTTCATGGCCAATGAACCTTGATGTTGGTGGTGGTAACCGCAACCTATATGCTGCCAAGTGCATCAATTGGCCTTAACATGGTTGAAGCAGCAGCTCAAGCCCTGTGCATGCTCTTACCATTCCACAGTTGCCAATTAAAACTCAAAAATCACACTACTATATTATAATGACCTTTTGCTACAGTCAATTTTATTCATATAAGTATTAGTTGAAATATATATTGTCAAGGCTATGTATTCCCAGCATAAAAATTTCTGTAGGTTAGAACATCTCAATTTTTTATAGTCCAACCCTACTAACCTATTCCACAGCATCTTCACATCTCTCCATTAAGCTTTTCACAGCCTTATCACAATTTTCTTGAAAACAGCCCATTGTTCCCATAGTGGATTTCCTGCACATCACGTATGTGTTGTATTTACCATTTTCTGCAGGTGTGCAGTCTTGATAATCGGTCATGTTCACAGATGGATATTTTTATATCCATTCGTGATCTATAAACCATCTTTTGTATGCTTCGTTATTGATATATAGGGAAGCTCCATACCCATTTTCACTGAGAAATATGCTATAATTTGAGAATTACAACTTCGTGAAATCCCCTATAGAAACTGTATATACCTGTATTTTCTGGTTTTACCTATTATATGGAATTTCCATCAAACATATATATATATTTTCTCATTATATGTATATATATATCTGTATATATATATATATTGTATATCTACCTACATGTATGCATATATATGTATATATATATATAGATATATGTTATGAACATACATATATAAATATATGCATATACTTATATATATATATCCATATATCCTTTCATGTACATGTACTTCCATATATGAGCATTCATGTATATAATTTCTCATGTAAATACACTTCCATTGATACATATCATTTAGCATCAATTTTAGTAATTTTTGATATACATCTCTTTGTTGTATATAATATGTATATATATACCCATTTTTTGGTTATCTTGTACTAACTCTCATTTTGCAGGAAAATCTAGAAGATGCTGATTCCTTGGCTCCATTTCATTTTTTTTTTCACTTTATGTTAGCAATGTAACAATCCAATGTAAACCTTGGAATAAGATTTACTTTTATTGCTTAGAGTAGGCCGCATCTCATATAGTTTGATTTCAGTAATATCCTGACTCTATGATGCACATATCTAAATTTTCAAAATTCACCGTGGATGAACACGAATGGCACGTGCACCAACTCTTAGAGAGTTGATGAACTCGGTGGAGTCCATATTTACGGCCCTAGTCGGAATATGGACGAGACCCAGATCCATCTTCTCTCTACCAGTCACATTGAGCCTACACTCTTAGGCTATCTTGAAAATGCACCTCATATTTCCAATGTTTTCAAAATATTGTGAATTAATTCAAATAAACTCTGAATATATTCATGGCCATAGTCAGAATATGTGAAGGATTTACTTTGGTTTAATCCATATTTTTTCAACAAATTTTTCAGAAAGTTTTTCAAAGTGCATTCATTCATTCAAATCATCTGCATTATTCGGTTTTCTCATGATTTTCTCAAGAAATTTTTCACTTCATGGGACTCGATTTCTCTAGAAACTATGATGATATTCGGAGTTGGATTTCTCAAATCAAAGTTTTCCCGTGATTTTCCTTAAAAAGTTATTTTCTTAAGATCCATTTTCAAAAAAGGGGATTTTCATCTTTCTCAAGAATAAAAAGCTGATTTTCAGAAATTTCAAAGATAAAATTTTCAGGATTTCAATTTCCTAAGTTCTAAATTTTCTTCTCCAACGAATTTTTCCTATAAATTTCCTAGCCTTTTCTTAAGAAAATTCTCAAAGTCTGAGTTTTCCCAACAAGTACTTTCCTTTTTCAAATGTTCATATTTTCTCAAGAATTCCTACAGTTTTCCTGAGATTCTTATTTCCTCACGATTTTCCAAGTCTTCCTAAGCTTTCTCAAAATTGTCCTGAGATTCCCATTTTTCTAAGTCTTTATAAACTTTCTCAAGATTTTCCCGAGATTCTCATTTCCTCATGGTTTTTCCAAGTCTTTCTAAGCTTTCTCAAAATTGTCCTGAGATTCTCATTTTTTTTAAGTCTTTATAAACTTTCTCAAGATTTTCCCGAGATTCTCATTTCCTCATGGTTTTCCAAGTCTTTCTAAGCTTTCTCAAAATTTTCCTGAGATTCTCATTTCTTCATGGTTTTCTAAGTCTTTATAAACTTTCTCAAGATTTTCTCGAGATTCTCATTTCTTCAAGATTTTCCAACTCTTTATAAACTTTCTCGAGATTTCAAACATTCTTCGTCTGAGTTTTCCTGAGAGATTGATTTCCATATTTTCCTGAGAAATGCTTTTCAATTCCAAATGTTTCCTAAGCATACATCATATTTTCCAATCTACATTTTTACCAAAACTCATAACACATGCCTGAATTCTCTGTGCATTTAGGGTAGAACACGATTTCGATAATTTCACTAAGTCAAGCACAATTTTGGTCCTTGGTTCGATTACCCCTGTTAAAGGCGGCAGGAACGTTCGAACCTCGTACCGACAGGTCGAGCCCCATCCCATGGATTTTTCCGCAAATTTTCAAAACGGAGGCGAGTATTTCAAAACAATTTTCTAAAATCCGTTCAAGTTTGAATCGCGAAAGCGTTTCCCTCTCTCTTTCGCAAGGAAGGAAAGACCGGAAAATTTTTGCGACAATAACAGGTTTGGCGACTGTGATGGGACCTGTCCTTGTCTGACCTAAATTATGCTTGACTTAGTCCAATTATCAAAATTATGTTCACAACATGTCAGCTCTTTACTTTCAATATCATGTGAGCCTAGGAGCCTAGATTCTGACCTAGCTGACATTTACTGCATATAGCTTAGGCATGGTTTGGGAGGACTATATTGAGGAGATATTTTCATGTTCACATAGACTTAGGTCTAAATACAACTCTCCTCAATTTAGGATCTGAATGCAAACAATGTATGCTTCTTCAAGGATTCTTCAAAATCTATCTCTCTAGGATTTAGAGCCCTCTATTTCTTGCATGTGATCATTTTTTTCAAACCTCAAATACCTATCATTACCCGGTCTTCACGTTGCTGGGCTCTCTTCCAGAACCCTAGTTCGGGACAGAGCCTCACGACTGGGCCAATTATTTGGGTTAACACCCCCCTACCACATACCGCGGGCCACAGTCCGAAGTATATTGGTAGGCGCTCAAGGATGTTGGAAAACCTTACCTTAGAACCGGAGTCGAAATTATATGCCATGTACCTCGAATTTCGGTTCGGGTATATCGGCATAACTGGATTGGACAAAGATGATCTGAACCTAGAGTTAGGATTAAGGTCCTACAGTTGTTTTCAAAATAATGCATCTAGAGTCAGCCTTTTAGGGAATGCTGAATGTGCATAAATGTTTGTGCAGGATGTGATTGTATGTGTGTTATTTCCTCAATTCTTTATATTTCCCAATGTTTTCCAACTTATTAGGCCTTTTTCAAATATCCTTATTTTCCACGAGATATTTTTTCTCAAACCCTGGATGATTTTCTCAAGTATCCCTTTTCTTTCAAAACTCCAGGTGGTTTTCCATTCTATCACTCTACTGGATCTCGAATTTCCAGCTGCATTTTTATATCCTGCCTGCAAAAATTTTTCAAAAATTTCCCACATTTTCCTAAGTCTCATTCTGAGTCTTTCTCTGTTTTCAGTTCGATGGCATCCAGTCAAGTCGATCCTATCTTTCCTGAAGGTCACATCTCCTTCGAGGTGCGACAAGGTCGTCCTGAACATCGAGCCCTTAGCACCGGAACTTTCATTCCCCGATGGTACTATTCCTGGCTCAAAAGCTTTTCCCGAATGTTCCCGGACCATTTAAGCGATTGCGGATTAGAATTGGCGTCAGCAGTTGGGAAGCAGACCATCAACGACAACTTGATCCACGCAATGGCGGAACGATGGAATCCTCGGACATGTACATTCTGGTTCCCATGGGGAGAGATGACCGTTTTAATGGATGAATTTTCAGAAATCATGGGATTACCAGAACCAGCTGGTCAGCCAAGCGATCCCTTAGAACATCAATTCCTGATCAATGTCAAGGGTTTGGACCCCCGAGATTCATTAGCTCGTATGACAGGCCGTCGATCCTGGTCCCTGATCCAGTTGGAGGGAAATGAATATGTTGACCTGCTCGAGTTGTATCGTCAGTACGGGACCTTCGTTGAAGTTAGTTCGCTATCCAGGACATCTAAAGAAAGGATTTAGAATGCAATGGTGTTGTGCACTATAGGATTATCCCTCTTCCCAGACGGACAAAACTACATGAACATCAGAATAATCCAGCTTATGAGAAGATGGGGAAGTCGGCAAACCAATCGCCTCTCCATAGCCATGGCAACACTCGCTTTCCTATATCGTGGTTTGACTCGATTCTCACTTGGAGAATCCATCTTAGTTGAAGGATGTATCTACGCACTTCAATCCTGGTTCTTTCAGCATGTTCCATCCCGAGTAAGCTCTTTCAGATACAATGGTCAAGAACTCCTTCCAGTGGCGCAGTACCGATCCATGATCAACAACATTCAAGAAGATGACATAGTCTGGGACTATTTTGATTGGCAATTATCCCCTCTCAGATACACATATGCTTATGGCAAGAGGTTCAAATTGCTGGGACCATTCTTCTGCACTTACTACCAACCAGAGAGATGTGTTCGACAGTTCTCCCAGAGACAACAGTACGTTGAAGCCCGATTGTTATCAGGAGTTATGGCAGAGTTTGATCTCACTTCCGCACAATGGTCTGGGGCATATCATTCTGCCCGCTACGGCTGGGATTCCTTTGTCTCTCTTAAAATTTTTCCTGGTCCTAGAGTGTCTGCTGATTATCGTGAATGGTGGCAAATTGTTTGTCCTCCACCTCTTTGTCAAGATCAATAAAATCATGTTTTCTCATTTCAATAAAATTCTCTCTTTTTCTATTGTGGTTTGATGACCTCGCCTAGGTAACAAGGCATATTTTCATGTTTGTTTCTCGTGCTAAAAGAATTGACAACACAATTTTCGTGATTCTCGCGATGACTCAGTCCCTAATAATGGGATATCTTCTTCAAATTGTCTACCATATTTTCAATAAATATTTCTTCCAAAAGCCAATTCCTTCATAATCTAATCAGGTCTTTGCACAGCAGAGAGCATCCACAGCAACATTAGAGCATGCACAGTATTTGATGGTTCGAACGAGATCAGGAAGAAGAACCACATCATCACAGCACTCCTCAGCCTCAGAAGGAGAAATGGATCATCCCGTGAATCAAGATCAACAACAAGAGGATGATGGCATAGATCCGCAAATGTATGCCATGTTCCGAAAGATGATGAATAAAATGATGAGTGAACAAGCTGGGACTAGTGCAGAAAAAAATCAATTCAGAGAAAAGTTCCACGGGCACAAGAATAAGAAGGCTCCCAAGAAGCAGATTCAACCAGAAGAAATCTCAGATGAATCCGAATCAACTGAAGACACTAAGGAAGAATATGAGGTGCCTTCGGCATTTCAGAAACGTGGGCGAGAAAAAAGGAGGAGCCACAAATCAAAGAATCAGGTTACAGAAGAACCCCTGCAGTCACAATTCAGAGAAATGACCCGAGTTGTTAAGGATCTCCAAGCCCGCGACAAGGGCAAGAAAGTCTTCACCAGTGAGGACTTCTATGACGGCCTCGAATGGGATGACGATCTCGAAAACCTTTCCCGAAAATTCATCAAGTTTGATGGTTTTGGTGATCCGAAAGCCCATCTTGCCACTTTCTTCGCAGAGTGCTCAAGATTCAAGAGAGATAACAGAGCACTGTTCCTGTGTTTCCCTCGCAGCTTGGAAGGAGTTGCAGCTAAATGGTATGCTGAGCATATCAATCCCATCGAGCTCAAGGAGTTCGATAAAGTGGTGAATTTATTTATTGAACGCTTCTTGTTCAACACAGAAGCACTCCCGACATTAAGTCATCTCTGCAGTCTGAGGCAGAATGAGAATGAAAAATCACGAGATTTCATTCACAGATGGAGGTCAGCCTGCAACAAAATGAGAGATCCCATATCTGAAAAGCACGCTTTGTCCCTAATCCTCAACAATTTTTTGCAGCCGTTAAGAGAATTGATCTCCACAGCACCATTCAGGACCTTCATTGAATTAACTGAGCGAGCAGAATGGCTCGAGCTGTGCATAGAGAATGAAGTCTATGAAGGCTTCACTTTTCCTAAGAGTAACCCCCAAGGTGAGTAGAAGAAGAAAGCTCACTTCACCTTCTCTGCCAACAACAACAACCACAATAGCCAAAATTAGTACAAAGGGCAGAAGAAAGATTACAGCTACGGTGCAGGCAATTCCAACAATAAAGGAGATCAGAAAATGAAGCCTGCTCCTCAATTCAACAAGCCTTCTCAGCAAGACCAAGGGCCGAAACTGCGTGAAAAAGTTAAACATGAAGGATGGAGTTATGACCGAAAATTCACTCCTCTCGACCAATCACTCGAAGATGTGCTCGAGTATATGTTGTCGAAAGAAATGGTCAAGTTGCCTAGACTGGACGATCCCCCTGTGCCTATGGGGAAATGGAAAGATCAATTCTGCAAGTTTCACAGAACAGTGGGACACAGCACTGAGAACTGTTTCGTTCTCAAGAACATTGTGCAAGATCTTATTGATAAAAATTTATTGGTAGAAGGAGAAGAAGAAGAAAAAATGGACATTCTTAAGCAGCCTTTTCCTTCACACACCACGGCAGTGGTGTCCGCACAGCCATTCTTACCGCATGAGCACATCAAGCCGTGTTCTGCACAAGATCTCCAGGTTCAGCACCAGGTGTCAGTACTACGACAAGCAACTCCTGATTCTAAGAAGATGGATCTAATCTCAGCATTGGGCAAGATGAAAGTTTCTGAAGCACCTGTAAAGTCAGCCCCCAAGTCAAAGGGACTTCCTGATTTTCTCAATCAAATCATCAAGCCCAAACCGGAGAATTCAAGTCAGAAGCCTCTGACCGCTCTGTCCAATGTTTCCATTCTTGACTTGGCCAAAAGTTCCTGCAAGCATCAGCAAGTACTGGATGATCTGCTCAGAAAGATTAAAGTTAAGCCCAGTACCACTCCTGAAGACATAGCACAAATTATGAATTCAGTCATGACTAATGCGCCGATCACTTTCTCGGATGAGGACCTTCCAAAGCCTCATTCCTTTCACAATAATGCTCTTTACATTGTCGTTCGGGTAAGGGGAATGACAGTACCCCATGTGCTAGTTGATGGAGGCAGCAGCCTCAATATATGTCCCGAAATGACCGCGAAGGCGCTAGGCATTAAGAAGAAGAATACATTCCAGATCCTATTACTATCTATGGGTTTGACAACCATGGTCAAACGGCAAAAGAGAAGATATTCCTGGAAGTGTTCATCAACTATTCTATGAATTCAGTGCTTTTTCATGTGGTCAATGTGCCACCCACCTACAATTTGTTGCTCGGAAGGACGTGGATTCATAATGCAAATGCAGTGCCTTCCACTTTGCATCAATGCGTAAAATGGTCCAAAGGTGGAATGATTACCACAGTGCTTGGAGAGGACCCAGAAGAAAGACTCCCACAGCCTATGATCCCTGGACCATCATTCACTGCAGATATTCCTAGCATCAGAGAGAATGAAGAAATCAGTCTCGGAGAAAGTCAGGAAATATTCCAGGCAACGTCAGAATTATCCCTGCACACTATAGCCATGACCCGATGGAGAGATCCCAAGTTCTTCAAGATTGGAGGTCGTGTCAGCTACGACACTGTCAAAGATCATCCATTGTTTCCACAATTCATGAAAGTAAGAAAGGGATTCGACTTACTTCTGAAGCATGGTTATCAACCCTTTAAAGGACTGGGCAAAAATGAAGATGGTCGTGTCGAGCCAATGATCCAAAAGCATCGTCCCCACAGGGCAGGATTAGGGTTTTCCGGCGGGAGCTCACCAAAGAAGATTGTTTTTGTTAAAGGGGCACATTGAGAATCGTTGTTGCATTTCCTTTCTATTCCTTTCAGAATAAATGTCTCAATGTTTTTTATCAATTCAAATCAATAAAATGTCAATTTTCTTTGTCTATCTGGATGCCATCTGCCTTTTTTGTCTCTACATCCTCATTTTATAACTCAATGTCATTTTATGCATAATTCTTTTTAAATGATTGTTTGTCGTATGATGGATGATTTTCCTAAATCCAATCTCTTATTCAAAATTTCAGAAATGTCTTCACGAACAATCAAGAAACTCGTTATCAATCCCAAGGTTTTCCAGAAATCGGCAGCAATTCACCGAGTCAAAGCAAGCACAGGAGATGACAAGATTGCAAAGCAGTTAGATGATTATGCAGAATTTGATCCGTCTCTTCAGGAATTACCAGAGTTCGCCTCAGTTCAGAAGCAAGATGAACCATCTGCTCTAGTACAAGATCCTACTGAAGATGTCAATATCGGCTCAGAGGAAGATCCCAAGATTCTCAAGATCGGTACCAGTCTAAGTCCGGAAGAGAAAGAAAGGCTTACAAATTTTCTCAAGCAACATGAAGAAGTGTTCGCATGGACATATGAAGATATGCCAGGCTTAGATCCCAAATTGGTCGAACACCGACTCATTTTGAAGCCAGATGTAAAGCCAGTTAAGCAAAAGCTGAGAAAAATGGATCCCAGAATAGAACAACAAATCAAAGAAGGACTTGAAGATCTGCTCAAAGTAGGATTTATCCGACCTATTGACTATCCGGATTGGTTAGCCAATATCGTCGTTGTCCCAAAGAAAAGTGGCAAAGTCAGGATTTGCATAGACTTCAGAGATTTCAACAAGGCAACTCCGAAGGATGACTATCCACTGCCAAGCATTGATCTTCTGATTGACAGCACAACAGGACATGCCATGTTCTCCTTCATGGATGGATATTCCGGCTATAACCAGATTAAGTTGGCCGCCCGCGATCAGTCAAAAACTTCCTTCACTACGCCTTGGGGTACTTTCTGTTATACAATTATGCCTTTTGGGCTCAAGAATGCTGGAGCAACATATCAACGGGCAATGGCCGTTATCTTTCACGATCAGATGCGCAAAATCATGGATGCATATGTTGATGATATTCTCGTGAAATCTAAAGAGGGAGAAAATCACCTCAAAGCGCTTGATCAAGTCTTTAGGAGACTCATTATTTACAAGTTAAGGCTTAACCCGCAAAAATGTGTCTTTGGAGTCGAATCAGGCAAACTGTTGGGTTTTCTGGTCAGCAAAAAGGGAATTGAAGTTGACCCGGCCAAAGCCAAGGCTATCATTGATATGCCACCCCCGAAAAATCTCAAAGAGTTGTGTAGCCTTCAGGGACGCATGCAATCGATCCGGCGATTTATTTCCAACTTGGCGATGAGATGTGAGCCCTTCAACCACTTGCTCAGAAAAGGAGTGAAGTTCGAATGGGGACCAGAGTGTCAGCTATCGTTCGATCGGATCAAGAAGTATCTTCTCAATCCTCCAATCTTGAAGCCGCCAGAATTGGGAAAACCTCTTTTGTTATACATCTCAGTCAATCAAGTTGCATGCGGCAGATTCTTGGCGCAGTACAAAGAAGGCAGCTTGATAGAGCACGCCATTTATTATGTGAGTAAGACTTTCATAGACTATGAAAAGAAATACTCTCATATAGAGAAGACCTGCCTAGCTCTGGTATGAATGTGTCAGAAGCTAAGACACTACTTGCTGGCATCCGAAGTCAAAATTTTGTCTAAACTCAATCCTCTCAAATATATCTTGGAGCAACCTTTTCTTAGCGGACGAGTCGCAAAATGGCAAGTCTTACTGATGCAGTACGACTTAGAATATGTCTCGCAGCAATCAGTCAAAGGTCAAGCAATTGTAGATCAATTGGCGGATTTTCCTCTGGCAGAAGAAGTGAAAGCCGAAGATGACTTCCCTGATGAGCAAATTTGCAATATCCAGCAATCTCCAGTCTGGAATTTATTTTTCAATGGTTCTAAGAATATGGCTGGAATAGGCATTGGAATCTTATTAATCACTCCTGAGAAGGAGATGATTCCATTTTCTTTCAAGTTAGATTTTCAATGCACCCACAATATGGCCGAGTATGAAGCCCTCATTCAAGGTTTAAAAATTCTACTAGAATTCAATGTTAAGAGAGTGCAAGCCTACGACGACTCATTACTCATTGTCAATCAAGTCCGAGCCGAATGGCAAGTGAAAGATCAGAAGTTATTCTCCTATCAGAAAATTGTTTCAGCTCTTGTCAGCAAGTTTGAAGAATTTCAGCTCTTCCATATCAAGAGAGATTTTAATCAAGTGGCTGATAGCCTAGCCAGTTTAGGCTCCATTATGGCATTCAGAAATGGAGAATCTTGTCGCTCTTTTGAAATTGGCAGACTTGACCAACCTGCTTTCCTTCCAGCGGAACAAGTAAACCAGGCTGAGCAAAGGAAGAAGCCTTGGTATTACAACATCAAAACTTTCATAGAAACCGACGAATTTCCTCCAGAACTCTCAAAGAAAGAGCAGCGAGCAATCCAGCGTATGTCTACTCGATATTTCATGTTGGCCAATGTCCTCTATCGCCGTGGATTCAGTTCAGAGTATTCCAGATGTTTAGATGAAGACGAAGCCAAAGAGGTCGTGCGAGAAGCACATGAAGGTATTTGTGGTGGCCACGTCGGTTATCAAACCCTCGTCAAACAAATCATCAGAGCAGGTTACTATTGGAAGACTATGCAACAAGAATGTTATCATTATGTGAAAAAGTGTGTGCAATGCCAGATACACACACCTTCTATTCATGCTCCGACAACTTATTTACAGTCTGTTGTCTCTCCATGGCCGATTTCTATGTGGGCCTTCGATGTCGTAGGTCCCATCACCCCTTCAGCTTCAAATGGCCATAAATACTTCCTTGCCGCAACAGAATATTTCACCAAGTGGGTAGAAGCTATCACTCTCCGCACAGTAGAAGGCCGACACGTGGTCTCTTTCATTCACAAAAGCATCCTTTGCCGTTTCGGCATCCCGCATGATATTGTATCAGATAATGGCAGTCATTTCAAGAATGAAAGAATGAAGACATTCTGCTCAAAGTTCAAGATTTATCATCATTTCTCTACCCCATATTATCCTCAAGGGAATGGTCAGGCAGAGGCCACCAACAAGATCTTAATTCGTATCTTGGAGCGAACTGTAGAAACAGGCCGTGACTGGCATGAGAAGATTCACGATGCACTATGGGCCTACCGGACCACCATTCGCACTCCGACAAATGCTACTCCATCAGAATTGGTCTATGGAACAGAAGTAGTATTGCCGCTACATGTTCAGAAGCCCGCTTTGAAATTTGCGTCACTTTTGCAGTTACCTCTTGATAAATATCAGCAGCAGCGACTGATACAGTTAGACTTGCTTGATGAGAGAAGGCTAAAAGCAGCAGAGCATGCTCAATCCTATCGCCAGAGAGTGGCCAGGCAGTACGCGAAGTCTGTCATCGAAAGAAGATTCAAAGTCAATGAGTTAGTGCTTCGATCCACAGCCTATCTCAAGCACCATCCTGGCAGTAAATGGTCGCCAAATTGGGAAGGTCCATATGTCATCAAAGAAGCATTACCCCGCAACTCATATCGGCTCATCAATGCCGATGGGGTAGAATTATCAGATCCCATTAATGCTCTTCACTTGAAAAAGTTTTATACTTGAAACACCTATTCTTCTTTTGTAATCTTCCTATTTTCTTCAAATAATGATCACATTTTCTTTCCCAGTTACACTGGAGCATTTTTAAAATTTTGTTCTGTATGCAGGCAGGATAAACAAATTCCTCATTTCACGCACTTGTGCATTCATGTGCATCAATTCATATTCATTTGCATTCAACTGCATTGACAACAATTCGGTCAGTATTGGGATTTCAACAAACAGTCCCATCACAATTCCTAAATGATTCAAAATGGAAAGATAATCGCCAATACTGAACCAAAACCCAGCTCTCGAACTGGTATTATTTCAAAATCCAGTGTTCAAACTGGTATATTTTCAAAATCTCAACTTTTTGGAAAACCGAGTTCCGACTCAGATTTTTATTCAAATCATTTTCTTTTGTTGATCCAAGTTCCGACTCGTGATCTCTCTACTTTATTCGAGCTCTGATTCGAGCTCTTTATTTTCTTTTGTTGATCCGGGTTCCGACTCGAGATCTCTTTATTCATTTGAGCTCAGATCCGAGCTCTTTATTCTCATTTGTTGACCCGGGTTCCGACTCGTGATCTCTGTATTTTATTCGAGCTCTGACTCGAACTCATCATTCCCCTTTGATTGATCCAAATCATTTCGATCATCAGGGTCTGTCAATTGCTCAAATCCGATATTTTGCCCTCCAAATTCCAATTTAAATATGCAAATCAGGCAATTCTCCAATTTCGACCTTCGGGTCACCCAATTTCCAATTCTCAATTTTAATCATCAATTTCCAAATTTTGACCTTCGGATCGCTCAATTTCCAAATTTTGACCTTCGGGTCACTCAATTCTCAATTTCGACCTTTTTGGTCAAACCAATTCTCAATTTCGACCGTCAGGTCATCCAATTTCGACCGTCAGGTCATCCAATTTCGACCTTCGGGTCATTCAATTTCCAGCAACAAATTTTTCAATTTTCGACCTTTAGGTCAATCAATCTCAATATCCAATTCCAATCATTTTCTCTTGCGAGAGACCATTTTTAGGGAGAGTTCGAGGGAGCTCGTTCTTTTCGCATGCTATACAATTCGTTCACTTAGCCCCTTTTCAGGGAGAGTTTGAAGGGACTTGAGTCTTTGTGAACCGTTTGCAAAACAATTTCCAATTTCACACGAGTAACCCTTTTTAAGGGAGAGGCTCGACGGAGACTCGCTTTTCTTGTGACCCCCCAATTTTCATACTAGGCCAATTTTGTCATGAAGGACCCTCTTTTCAGGGAGAGTATGATGGACTCGTTCCTTTCATGATCCAATTTTCAGACCTCACCATTATCGGCCCCTTTTCCATAAGAGAAGCCTAATATTAAGGAGCTTTGACGAAAGCTTAATTTCTCTTCGAAAGTTCGTTTTGCAAACACCTCCTCTTCAGGGAAGAGAGGAGTATTTCCCATTTTCCATTCAGGTAAGGGCTAAGCCTGAGTCTCTCTTTTTGGGGAAAAAGAGAGGAGAATTTTCGTCACGGATGTGTTGAGCCGGACCTCAAATGCTCTCTTTCACCAAGATTTCAAGAAAATTTTGTCAATTTGTCAAATTATTTGTTGATTTCAGAATCTTTATTGCACAAATCTCTATTTACCTTCAGCATTACTTACAAAAGAATGAAGCTTTTGCGAAAAGAGATTCAGAATTCAAATGCTTTCTATTGACCAACCAAAAGGATGAAGGATAAATCCTCGATATGGCCAGAAAAGAAGATTCAATATTATTGAAAAGCCATAGATGATCGATATTGATCGCAGTCAATGACGCATCTTTAAAAACTATTCTTGTAAAGACGAGGCAGTGAAAATATCCTGAGCGCTAGAAAAGAGAGCATTCACCCAAGTCCTGTCTCCTCAGAATCACCTAAGCTGCAATTATATATCCGCAAAAGGGATCTCTCACTTGTCGTCAAGATGAAGGCGAATTAAGCGAGTAGACCCCCGGGGCCAAAGAAGATTCGAAACATCTCCAAGATGACGGAGTTTGTGACGGATCCTTCCAGGAAAAGTCCAAAGCACTGTCGAGATGAAGGCAGATGTGATGAGCCTCCCGACAATCCCCAAAAGATATTTAATTTCAGCTATCATCCAAAGATCTTCCACACCATGAGCCAATATCGTCAAAGAAGGATCGAAACATCTCCAAGTTGAAGGAGTTTGTGACGTACCCTTCCCAAAAGAGAGCAAGAGAGGAAACAGAGAGAGGGAAAAAGTCAGAACATCTCCAAAATGAAGGAGACTGTAGCAAAAACCCAAAAGAGCCAAAAGAGTGCAGCAAGATTATCATGAGAGAAGCTCCTAGGATATCAAACTGCCAAATTTATCAAGAATCCTCTTTAAATTTGTGAAATTCTATTATCAATACTCTTTCATCAACTGCTTTCATAATATCAAATTCTCTTTCTTATCCATATCAAGGAAATTGATAACCTCCTGAAAGAAGGTTAATCGCAAGCAACTTGGACGCTAAATCTTGATTCTACGAAGTGAATCTCGTTTAGGAGGTAATGCTTCAGGTAGAAAAGAAAGAATATTTTGCAACAATGCGTATCCTTTTCAAATACTTTGCATCAACAACAAAATTCTTAACATTTTGACAATATTTTCTAGCTATCCTGACGCGAAGTGAAAGCTTGATGTCTGTTTTGATACATCCTGAAACCAATTTTAAATCCCTCTGAAGGACTTGATTCCTTCCCTTCTTTGAGAGCATGAACTCTCATATTTGCACACTTCCCTGTGTCCCCACTGTCCCACCATAGACAGCCCCATTTCGGTTCGAGGTCGAACCACCAATCATTTTCTCGCAAAAGGCAATTCCAAAAGCTAACTTGGTCTCAGCAATGAGACACCCAAAATCAATCACTTTTCAAGCTTTAGGGACCCCATTTTCCTTCCTTTTGCAACACCCTATCGGATTTATTGTGCAAAATCCAAAGGTTCCATCATACCATTCATCTTCCACCCGATCAGGATAAGGGTATAAACCTGAGCCTCATTCAAAGAGGTATTCCATTTTCCGCCCGATCAGGATAAGGGTATAAACCTGAGCCTCCCTTGATGAGGTATTTCATTTTCCACCCGATCAGGATAAGGGTACAAACCTGAGCCTCATTCAAAGGGGTATTCCATTTTCCACCCGATCAGGATATGGGTACAAACCTGAGCCTCATTCAAAGAGGTATTTCATTTTCCACCCGATCAGGATAAGGGTACAAACCTGAGCCTCATTCAAAGAGGTATTTCATTTTCCACCCGATCAGGATAAGGGTACAAACCTGAGCCTCATTCAAAGAGGTATTTCATTTTCCGCCCGATCAGGTTAAGGGTACAAACCTGAATCTCATTTCAATGAGATATTTCATTTTCCAAATTAGGTCAAGGGTTAAAACTTGCGCTTCGTTCCATACGAAACATTTTCTGTCCCATCCAGGTTAAGGGCTAAAATCTGAACTTCGCTCTCACAGAGCAAATCTATTTTCTCTTTATTCTCCATTTCATATCTACCATCTTCCTCGGGCTAACTTCTTCATACCCAGTCAGATCCTTCTAACTGAGGCAGTTTTATATAGCCCAAATTTGGTGTGTTTTCTTTGCCACTAAGCTCGACCATAAGCCGGCTTAGTAGCAAAGAGGGGCATCTGTAAACACCCCAAATTTTCACTCACCTTCTTGATATCGCCCTCAATCACCACATTTCGGTTCTCTGGAACCCATGAAGGGCAAAATGGTCATTTTCCAAGATTGAACCTTGCAGAAAGTCCAAAATTTTATTCTTGAGCCTCAAAATTTTCATATTTAGGTTCAGAGACATCTTCAAATGGCAAAATTTCAAAATCCTTTTTCTGGACAAAAAGCTAAAATTTCCAAGTCCGAGCTCAGAGTGACATTTCATAGAACATGTCTTTGTATAGCATTGCATCATTTCACTGCATAGCATGTCAGTTTGAGATCCAGAACTCCTGATTTTCAAAATTATCAATCCAGATTTGATTTTTAAACTTTTTCAAATCGATTTTTAAAACCCTGGGTATTCAAGATTACCAAATTTTCCCATTTTACCCCCAGGACTTTGAATTACAATTTTTTTTTTTAAGAAAAACAATCTGGATATTTGGATATTGATTTTAAAGATTTTATCTCAAAACTTTTTACAAAAAGGATTTTAAATCTCTTTACAAAATTTTTACATTTACTTTATCCATATTTTTGTCCTGAAAAACCAATTTTTTCCAAATTCTTGAAAAAAAAAGTTTTTATCTCGTATTTTCAAATAAATGGAGCGGGACCCGCCTTTGAAACTAGCATCATACTCAGGCTCCCAGGTAAATTTCTTATTCTCAAGCGGGACCCACCCGGAGATCGTACCAATTTGCAAATTTTTCTTTTTAATTTCTCAATATTATTTATTTATTTATTTAGTTAGTGGGCCCACACACATGTGGCGCCCCCGCTTGAAAATAAAAGATTCACCAACACAAAATAAAACTTTATTTTCAAAAGAATTTTAAAGATGGCTGAGGTGGCATCTCCCATTTATTATTATATATATATATATATATTTTTATTATTTATTATTTCACTATTCCTTTTTTTTCTTTTAAGAAACAACCTTAAAAACAAAAAACGCCACAGCCAAACCTGCTTAAAATACTCATTTACCTAAACTTTAGGAAAATGAACCCAATCTTTTTAAAACCCAAGATTCGCACCCTTTTGAAAACGGCAAATTTTGAAAAACCAAATAAATTTTCAGTTTTAAAACTTTCAAAAAAAAAAAGGGTAACGGACCCCTAAAAGGAAGCTGCGATATTTTTTTGAAAGAGGGGTTTCAAAATCTTTAAAGAGGGGAGATTGGGGAAGGGCTAGAGGACCGGCTGGCGATTAATTTTTCCTTTGGATTCTGATTGCAGATCTCTTCTATCCAGAGAGGAGGCTTCCAACCCTTCAACTCTTGAAGGTCTGGGGTGATATTCCGGGTGGTGCAGAGGATCCACGAAGTTGAATCTGCATCTTTCCTGCTGCCCATCATCCACCTTCCTTCAGCCCAGTCGCAGGACCTCCACCAGTTCCTTCCCATCTTCTTCAACCCAGCCTGTTGCTTCATTTTGCCTTCAGCCCAGCTCATCCTGTAGGAAAAGCTTCTTCAGACCCTGCTGAATCAAGGTAAAGAAATCCCTTGCACATCTGCAACTCTGCAAATCTGTTATCTCATTCATACTACATATATCGTAAATCCCTTATATTGGTTAATGGGATTTACAGTCATGGTCGTTCATGTGTCGTGGATCGGGGATGCCTCGCAATGGCGTCACCGATCCCTCCAGAAGGTAGGCTTTAACTGCATTTAGGCCTGATTTGCTTTCAAAATCATAACCCTTACAAAACGATGATGGCTTTTCAATAAAAGTTTTCTTTTATTTTTAGAGTTATATGCAAGCTTTTACTTCCTTACATGTCATTACCTTCATCAAATTATCATCAGTTTGTGCAAGATTATACTATAGATACTTTTGTTTTCTTAAAAGCTTTAGTCCCATGTCCAGTTTCCTGAGTTCTTATATATTTTTTTATGTTCTTATCTGATTTCAACCTAGCATAATTTTTTTTCCATACCTGCACTTTCTGGGGTTAGTCGTCAGGGAGTTATAATCGACATCCATAAGGATGATTCGTATAGCAAATGAGTGCTGATCAACTAAAAGCACTACAATTAAATTTAGTTATATTATTTTCACTTATACCAGTTACGTTTATGGTTGTATCTTCTAATATTTCAAATTCCATGTATTTTTTTTTTCGTTCAATTTCATATCTTGCGTTCTTCCATTCGTTTGTATGATGAAATGCTCTGTCATGTCTTCAGCTATCCTCATTTTCAAGTAAAAATACAGTGGTCATTAAAAAGGATATCATTTTCTTGTTTTTTTTTTTTTAGCTATGGATCTCTCTGGCATATCCTTAGTGGGCTGTAGATGATCCGATCAGCAAAACCATTTGAGGGTGGTGCCAACATCACGTTTTAGTCTACCAATTTACTGTAAACAGTAATTTGAAACAAATTATGGATTCATTATAGCGATACAGGGTATCCTATTCTAGTTCCTGTTTTGATCTCTTTTGACCCATAAATCAGTGTTGTGTAGTTCCTCGGCTAGTGTTAGAAGGACTTCCTGTTCATGGCCAATGAACCTTGATGTTGGTGGTGGTAACCGCAACCTATATGCTGCCAAGTGCATCAATTGGCCTTAACATGGTTGAAGCAGCAGCTCAAGCCCTGTGCATGCTCTTACCATTCCACAGTTGCCAATTAAAACTCAAAAATCACACTACTATATTATAATGACCTTTTGCTACAGCCAATTTTATTCATATAAGTATTAGTTGAAATATATATTGTCAAGGCTATGTATTCCCAGCATAAAAATTTCTGTAGGTTAGAACATCTCAATTTTTTATACTCCAACCCTACTAACCTATTCCACAGCATCTTCACATCTCTCCATTAAGCTTTTCACAGCCTTATCACAATTTTCTTGAAAACAGCCCATTGTTCCCATAGTGGATTTCCTGCACATCACGTATGTGTTGTATTTACCATTTTCTGCAGGTGTGCAGTCTTGATAATCGGTCATGTTCACAGATGGATATTTTTATATCCATTCGTGATCTATAAACCATCTTTTGTATGCTTCGTTATTGATATATAGGGAAGCTCCATACCCATTTTCACTGAGAAATATGCTATAATTTGAGAATTACAACTTCGTGAAATCCCCTATAGAAACTGTATATACCTGTATTTTCTGGTTTTACCTATTATATGGAATTTCCATCAAACATATATATATATATTCTCATTATATGTATATATATATATATCTGTATATATATATATATTGTATATCTACCTACATGTATGCATATATATGTATATATATATATATATAGATATATGTTATGAACATACATATATAAATATATGCATATACTTATATATATATATCCATATATCCTTTCATGTACATGTACTTCCATATATGAGCATTCATGTATATAATTTCTCATGTAAATACACTTCCATTGATACATATCATTTAGCATCAATTTTAGTAATTTTTGATATACATCTCTTTGTTGTATATAATATGTATATATATACCCATTTTTTGGTTATCTTGTACTAACTCTCATTTTGCAAGAAAATCTAGAAGATGCTGATTCCTTGACTCCATTTCATTTTTTTTTTTTCACTTTATGTTAGCAATGTAACAATCCAATGTAAACCTTGGAATAAGATTTACTTTTATTGCTTAGAGTAGGCCGCATCTCATATAGTTAGATTTCAGTAATATCCTGACTCTATGATGCACATATCTAAATTTTCAAAATTCACTGTGGATGAACACGAATGGCACGTGCACCAACTCTTAGAGAGTTGATGAACTCGGTGGAGTCCATATTTACGGCCCTAGTCGGAATATGGACGAGACCCAGATCCATCTTCTCTCTACCAGTCACATTGAGCCTACACTCTTAGGCTATCTTGAAAATGCACCTCATATTTCCAATGTTTTCAAAATATTGTGAATTAATTCAAATAAACCCTGAATATATTCATGGCCACAGTCAGAATATGTGAAGGATTTGCTTTGGTTTAATCCATATTTTTTCAACAAATTTTTCAGAAAGTTTTTCAAAGTGCATTCATTCATTCAAATCATCTGCATCATTCGGTTTTCTCATGATTTTCTCAAGAAATTTTTCACTTCATGGGACTCGATTTCTCAAGAAACTATGATGATATTCGGAGTTGGATTTCTCAAATCAAAGTTTTCCCGTGATTTTCCTTAAAAAGTTATTTTCTTAAGATCCATTTTCAAAAAAGGGGATTTTCATCTTTCTCAAAAATAAAAAGTTGATTTTCAGAAATTTCAAAGATAAAATTCTCAGGATTTCAATTTCCTAAGTTCTAAATTTCCTTCTCCAACGAATTTTTTTTATAAATTTCCTATCCTTTTCTTAAGAAAATTCTCAAAGTCTGAGTTTTCCCAACAAGTACTTTCCTTTTTCAAATGTTCATATTTTCTCAAGAATTCCTACAGTTTTCCTTAGATTCTTATTTCCTCATGATTTTCCAAGTCTTCCTAAGCTTTCTCAAAATTGTCCTGAGATTCCCATTTTTCTAAGTCTTTATAAACTTTCTCAAGATTTTCCCGAGATTCTCATTTTCTCATGGTTTTTCCAAGTCTTTCTAAGCTTTCTCAAAATTGTCCTGAGATTCTCATTTTTTTTAAGTCTTTATAAACTTTCTCAAGATTTTCCCGAGATTCTCATTTCCTCATGGTTTTCCAAGTCTTTTTAAGCTTTCTCGAAATTTTCCTGAGATTCTCATTTCTTCATGGTTTTCTAAGTCTTTATAAACTTTCTCAAGATTTTCTCGAGATTCTCATTTCTTCATGGTTTTCTAAGTCTTTATAAACTTTCTCAAGATTTTCTCGAGATTCTCATTTCTTCAAGATTTTTCAACTCTTTATAAACTTTCTCGAGATTTCAAACCTTCTTCGTCTGAGTTTTCCTGAGAGATTGATTTCCATCTTTTCCTGAGAAATGCTTTTCAATTCCAAATGTTTCCTAAGCATACATCATATTTTCCAATCTACATTTTTACCAAATCTCATAACACATGCCTGAATTCTCTGTGCATTTAGGGTAGAACACGATTTCGATAATTTCACTAAGTCAAGCACAATTTTGGTCCTTGGTTCGATTACCCCTGTTAAAGGCGGCAGGAACGGTCGAACCTCGTACCGACAGGTCGAGCCCCATACCATGGATTTTCCCGCAAATTTTCAAAACGGAGACGAGTATTTCAAAACAATTTTTTAAAATCCGTTCAAGTTTGAATCGCGAAAGCGTTTCCCTCTCTCTTCCGCAAGGAAGGAAAGACGGGAAAAATTTTGCGACGATAACAATGACGACCTTCTACTGTATGCAGAGTCACAACCTCGACCCATTTTGTGAAATATTCTATCACGGTAAGAAAATATCTGTGGCCATTGAAAGCAGAAGGAGTAATCAGGCCCACGACAGCGAAGGCTCACATAGAAAATGACCAAGGGGATACAACTGTCTGCAAATTTGCGGCCGACACTTGAATGGAAAGTGCGTGCATTTGGCACTTGACGCACTTCTTCATAAATTGATAGAAGTCCTGCTACATGGTTTTCCAGTAATATCCTACCCGAATGATCTGCTTGACGAGAGTTTGGTATCCGACATGGCCACCACAAATTCCCTCATGTGCCGCTTGGATGATTTTCTTGGATTCATCTTTGTCTAAGCATCTGACATACTCAGAACTGAATCCATGGCGATAGAAGACATTGGCAAGGATAAATAGCGGGTGGACATGTGCCGAATTGCACATTGCTCCCTTCTTAGCATTTTTGGGGGAAATCCACCAGTTTCGATAAAAATCTTGATATCTTGGTACCAAGGCTTTTCTTTCTGATTGGTCTGGTTTACTTGCTCAGCTGAAATGAAGGCACCTTGATCAAGTCTGTCAACTTCAAAGGAACGACAGAATTCACTGTCTTTAAATGTCAAAATGAAGCTCAGGCTGGCCAAACCATCGGCTATCTTATTGTGTTCCTGTGATCATCGCAAAATTTTTCCTCTCGTAATATTCTCTCTCTTCCATCTCTTTATCCTTTTCTAAGCTCTATTTTCCTCCTTTTTAAAGGGAGAGAAATAAAAGAGAGAAAAGGAGAGAGAAGAGAAAATAAGGGAGAGAATAGAAGAGGAATTCTTTTGCGGGTCTCACTTGACCTTAATTTTTGAAAATATTTGAAATAACTCGCCTCCGTTTTCGAAATATTTGCGGGAAAACTGGGAGACGGGATCCGCTCGTCGGTACGAGGTTCGACCATTCCTGGCGCCTTTACCAGGGGTAATCGAACCAAGGGTCGAATTCATGCCTTTTGTTTTGCTAAGAAATTATCTAAGAACTTATCCTAAGTCTAAATGCACAAAGAATCATGCTTGTGCAAATGCAAAGATGTATGCTCTTTTTGAAAATGTTTTGAAAGAATTTCCAAGTGAATCTGATAAAGTGAAGAAATGATTTCTAACTTAGAACTTAAGATTAAAGTTCTAAGTTTTTAGAATAATCAAGAGCTTAGGAAAATAAATCTGGATTTTGGAAAATGATTTTGAAGTTTTGAGATAAAAGGAATTTTCAAAGTCATAAATGGACTTTGAATCAGAAGAAAAGATAAAATTGGGAAAATTGAGAAATGGAATTGTTTTTTTTTTAAAGTTTGGAATTTCAAGATGAAATCTAAGTCCAAGATCTGGACTCTGAATAGAGTTCAAAGTTGAATTTTGAATTTAGGATCTGAAATGGAAGCTTGATTTGAAATCTGGAATGAAAATGAAATTGGTTTTAATAATTGGAATTAAAGTGGAATTTGGATTTGGAATTTGGAATGGAATTGGATTCAAGATTTGGAATCCAAGATGGTATTTGGATCTGAAATTTGAGATCCAAGATAGGGTTGGACTCTGGATCCTAAATGGAATTTGGATCTGAAGTCTGAGATCCAAAGTAGAATTGGATTCTGGATCCTAGAATGGATTTGGATCTGAAGTCTGAGATCCAAGATAGGATTGGGTTCTGGATCCTAGAATGAAATTTGGATCTGAATCTGAGATCCAAGGTACAAGTCTGGATCTTGGATCTTAAATGGAATTGGATCTGAAGTCTGAGATCCAAAGTAGAATGGGGTTCTGGCTCCTAAAATAGAATTTGGATCTGTAATCTGAGATCCAAAGTGGAATGAGGATCTGGATCCTAAATGGAATTTGGATCTGTAATTGGAGATCCAAAAAGGGGAATTGAGTTGATACTTGGAAATCTGGATCCAAGTTGAGACTAGGATTTAACTTTGGATTTGGGTTATGAAAAGTCCAAATAGGACCGTTAAAGATGGATCTGAGTTTTTTAGAAACCCAAAATTTAAGTTTTGAGATTCGAATCCAAACCTTGATTGAAGATAAAGGAGGTGAACTTGATTTTAAAATCAGAAGATAACTTCAAAGTTAAATTGAACTTTGAAATTGAATTTTGAATTGAGTTGGAAATTTGAAGTTTGAATATAAAATGATTTTGGAATTTCAAAGTCAAATTGGACTTTGAAATTGAATTTTGAATCTTTGAAATGAGATAGAATTGGATTTGGATAAGATTTGATTTAAGAAGAAGAATCACTTGGAATTTTGAAAAGGAAGTTTTGAAAATATGATGCAATTCTATCCTATATGATGAATGAATTTGAATAAGTTTGAATTTGGAATTTGAAAAGCTATTTCATTCTTTAAATAAATTAAAATAAGATTGAAAATATAATACATCCTTGACTATGGTCATTGAATGTATTATATGATAATCTATATTTAAATTCAAAAGAAGAATAAAATACATTTTTAGTGCTTTTATAGAATTTAAAATGAAATTAACTCTCAATATACCCTGACTATGGCCATTGGTATATATTTTGAGTTAATTTTAAGTTAAATTCTGATAAAAGAATAAAATATTTTAGGAAAAATATGATGAATTTGAAAATGAATCCAGTGTGGATCGAGTGTTATTTTGTAAAAGATAAAAATGCTAAGTTTTGTCCACACCCTGACTATGGCCATTGATGTGGATCATCAACTTAGTATTTATTATCTCTTACGAAATGGTGCACGTGCCATTCGTGTTCCCATTTGTGAGAATTTGAAAAATAAAGGCAAAAGATGCATGAAAACAAGCAAGTTATGATATTTACAATGCTCATTCATTCTATCTAAAACAGGGAATATAAATTCTTATTAAGATCTAACTTATTACAAGGTTTGAATTTCAAAATACAAATCTCATATGATGATATTCTCCTCATATCCCCTGAAAAAGGTGGGTTAGTACAATCACAAGGAAAGATGACTTATGGAATCAAGAAGGCAAGTAGTAAAATGAATTTTTAAGATACATGTATATACAAAGAGGAACATACATGCTGAAAGGCAAGACTTTAGGCCTAATGAAGAAGGACACATGATCATGCTTACTTTATGATGGAGATAACCAGATTAATGATGGTGTCCAGATTTTAAAACCCATTGCAAAGATTGAACTCACACACATTTATCCAAATGTGATATCTAAAGTTTGATGGAGGAGTTAAAAGTGACTGGAAAATATGACAACAGTAGATATACAAGCAGCAAGTTAAAATGACTGGTAAGTAGACAGATTTGATCACTGTAGCTCATAGGCATTGTGAAATGGAGATGTCCTACCTTAGGTTATACACAAAACCTCACGAAAGTAAAGGTAACAACTTGTCATCCTGATCCAATTCCATCATTTGAACTATATACATCTGCTCTGATTTTTAACAAACTGATTGACCCAGGAGGTTTATAATGGTCGATGATAAAGAAGGCGGTGTAGAGGTTTCAGCAGGTGATGATAATGATATGTTTGCAACCTGAGCTGCAAAAGGTACTATTACAATGGATAGTACCATTTGCAGAAGATATGGATGAGTGATGTGGATGTTTGCAGAAAGATGTACAGGGGTCAATAGTGCTGGAGGGACATAGCCACAAGGAGGGGGGCTGTAAACTGAAGATGAGATAAAATGTGGGCAATTGTGTATGCTACAAGGGCTAGGCATAAATGCAGCAGGAGGCTGTGTGAGCAGCATAATGGGGCTGCTGTGCTGCCAATGGCAGCAGAGACACTGTGAATGGCAGCAGAAGCTTCGGTCGAATCTTGCTGCTGAGTGGAAATTGTCACTGGAGAGGGTATACATGATGCAGAATGGGCATTCATCTTAGTTGACAACCAGGTGACTGTAAATGATTACAGGAATGGGCAGATATGAATGAATGTGAAATGGAAGTGGATAGTGTATGCCAATTTATTGATGGCATAGAGGAAGTCTGGCACTACAGGGAGGACATTGCTATGGGCAGCTTGCCCAAAGTTCGAGTTGGAAAGAAGAGGTCTCTCCTGCATGTTCTGATGCATAGCCTGGGATGAGTAGCAGAAATAACTAGCTTCTATCTAGAAGTTCATGCTTATAGAACTAACCTTAAAACTCCCATCTACCTTGGACATAAAGAGCAAGATAGGTTGTAAATCCACCAAAATGTGATTACCTACAACCGAGGAAACATTGAGGGCTCAAAAAAATTTCGATCCTATGTCTTTGAAATAGCCTTAGTAACAGGGGATAAACCCAATTTGGAATGACAAATGCTATATTCCACGATCCTGTTGTTGGTCATGATATCTTGTCTCAAAGTAAACTCAGAATCCATTCATGGTAAACAGTGATATATATATGTCTTCTCCATTTAGAAATGTAAGCAGCTCTGATCATGCTCCTGAGTCTTCATTTTTGGCATCAGAACCAGTTCAGAGAGCAAGGAAACTAAATAGAACTAACAATCCTGGTCAATGAGAAATAATAATAATAACAACAATAATAGTACTAAAAAGAGATTACATCATAATGTATGCAGGGCATCAAAAAAAAATGAATAACGAATGAGTGAAGAATGCAGGCAATGGCTGGAGATCGTGACAGAACCACCTGTTGAAATTTATTGATGTTTAGGAAAGAAACTTGGACACAGCTATCATAGGAAGGGGAGCAACCAGAACTGTTGAGACAGCAACGATGCTTATCTTAATCATGGTAACCTCATTCAAAATTTTAACAAATCTGGGCCAGCCTTCATTCAGGATTTTTAACAGACCTGAGCCAATCTTAGAACAAATAAGCTAAGAACAAGTAAGCTAACAGGTGAGTTAATAAAAACAAATAAACTTCTTCCTGCCACGAGTTTGCAGAAATGTTCAGGGTTTACTGCTGATTGCAGTTACTTTGACATGAAACCCTCTTTTAAACATGTTGTCTCTCAAGGTTTCCTTGCTTGTTGACCAGTGTATATAACACTTCAGCACATAATCTTCATAAAAAAAAAAAATAAGCATGAATCATGAACCCTTGACAGCATCATTGGGTAGCTCGGACTTTTTTTTTTTCCTTTTTATACTCATACTGTCATTTAGATCCTTAGTTTAGATGATGTTAGTCAGAAAGTGAAAAACATTCTGCTACAACATGACACACGAGCATTTGCTTATCATGATGCCTAAAATCGATCCAAACTCTTTTTGAATCACCTTTGCAGGGAATTCATCCACTGAATCAGTGTCACCTTGACACTCAAGATCATCAATAAAAGAAAAATTACAAATCTCTCTATCTGGACATGGTCTATCACGTGACATTATCTTGAAGAAAGCCTTTTGCTAAATATGCTTGATATTATTTGCAAAGTCTATTTATGATCATCCTGTATTTAGCAATCAATGGTTTTTATTGCAGTGAAAGATAAAAAAAATTTTTGTAGCAAGTTGTATTGCAGAAGCTGAACATCTGACTGAGGAAAAATTCATAATCTCATCCGATGTTAAATCTTCATCAAAAGTGATATTAATTTCCTGATCATCACCCAGATTCAGATTTCAATTTCTGAGATCCATTTGTATTCTCAGAATCTCGAACATTGTTATGCAGGGAATTCCTAACTTGTGCCGCCTCTCTAACAAACTGGACGAATGGTCAGCAGACCCAATTGAGGTCAGATGAAGGGTATAGCGGGGATGCAGAGGACATGGTGCGATGTAGAAGAGGAAATGACAAATTGAAATCGCAACATACTGTAAATTTAATAATTAATCATAGATATACAAAATCCCCACCATTGAAATGCAAGAAAAGCATAAATAGGGAGTACCAAAGGGGAAAATGCGAGAGAGAAAGTGCTAAGCCACAGACATGAAAATGAAGATGACAAAATGTAATCAGATATATGAAAATATAATGACATATGGGAAACTAAGCAATGCTGTGCTATGGCGTTAAAGCAGAAATTATACAAAAGAAAAAAAAAGGGGGAATTAACATAATACAAAGGATAGATAATAATAAAAAAAAAAAGTATAGAAGTAAGCATAAAAAAATAAAGTATCGGAATTGGATCATTCCATCACTGTTGCATTTGAGGTAATCCGATTTGCTATATGCAAACCAGTGTTACCGTGGATGCTTTCATAAGAAAAAAAAAGTGTGCTGGAAGATTTGGGGAACAGAAAAAAAAAAAAAAGAAATACTCACTTGATGGAGATTCTGATTTAAAGGGGGAAGAGCAGTGGCTTTTATATGAAGTCGACTTCCTTTCACCAGGATGACGCTGGCTCCTGTTCTTCAGATGCTTGTGGGACAAAAACCCGTGATGGAGGCTTTTGGTTTAAAGGGAAGAGGCGTTGCTTCACTATGCTCAGGAGAAAAACCGATCGTACTCAAAATGAAGCTGATATTAGAGGAAGAAGTTGATCGATGGTGGGAATTGATGGATACTTGAAGTGAAAAACCGATCTCCAAAAAAAAATGGCTGATCGAGAAGAAGCTTGGAGGCCTCTTCTTAAAGGCGCTGTGGAGGATTCGAGAATGGAGACGGTTGCCGATCGAAGGCTGAGAGAGAGGGGAGGCTGTTGGAAGATCAACGGTGGTGAATCAAGAGAGAGCATGCGCGAGAGGGGTCCGTTGCAGCTTTTCGATATTTCAAACAGGTGGTTCCCCTTTTAAGAAATTTCTGGAAAATGGTTAAGGAATGAGGTTTTTGGTAAAAATGGTTTCAAAAGCTTGAAAATCATCCGCTTTCCTTGTAGCTTTTCTCGATTTTTTTTTTGTTTTTATGTTATTTTTCTATTTTTTTTGTATTTTTAGAATAAAATCCTATAGCTTTACGAGAAATCAAAGATTTAAAACTATTTTTTTTGTGTTTTTGTAAAATATTTACAAAAGGGAGTTTTTCTGAGAATTTGAAAGCTATTTTGAGAAAATTTCTTCAGAAAATGCATTAGGATCCGGGTTTTGAGAGAATACGGATTTAAAACACTGGATTCGGATCCGGAATTGATTTTGAATATATCAATGTGAAATTTAATCCAGAAATCTGAAGAAAGACTGAAATTTAGCTTTGAAATCACTTCGATTTTCTCAAAAATAGAGTCAGGGGCAAAAGGGTCAATTTTGCAAATCTTTAAAAAAATTTGGGGTGTTCACAGATGCCCCTCTTTGCTAATAAGCCGGTTGGAAGCCGAGCTTAGTGGCAAAGACAACACTCAAAATTTTGAAAATGCCCCAGTCAGCAGATCTGAACTGGGTGTGGAAGAATTATTTTGGAAATATGGCTCTTCAGGCTTAAGACCTTATCCTAAATGGTTTTGGGGAAACGAAATCCTTGAGAATGATATGATTGAGTAGAGAATGAGGAAATCGTGATGGGATTTTGGATAAAAATTCTGAAATGGTGAGAAATGAGGATTTTGATCAGGTCTCATGGGTGAGACAAGATACTCTTTTTGGAATGTTTTAAGTCTAGCCCTTAACCTGGATGGGATGAAAATATATCAAAATGAATTGAATGAGGAAAGGAATACATGAGAACCTTGATGGGACATTTTTATAAAATGCCTCGTGAAATGCAGCTCAAGTAGGAATCCTATCCTGGATGGATATACAAAGCATGGATTCCTTGATGGGAAGAGCCATGATGGGACTGGAAGAAATCATCTCGTTAAAACGAGGAACTTTGTAGGAACAAGACTCAGGTTTAACCCAAACCTGCAAGGAAGATACCTCGCGAAGCGAGGTTCCGGGTTAACTCTTATCCTGGACAGGAAATCTACCATGCGGGTTTCTCAAACAGAGAAACCATAATGGGACCTTCGGAACTTGGACGAACAAAATCCGAAAGGGAATTGCGAAAGGAGAAATATAGGGTTCCTTAAAGCTTGAAAAAAAAAAGGAATGATTTTGGGCGTCTTATTTGCCGAGACTGAAAATAGCTTTTTGAAATCAATGACCTCTCGCAGAAAATTCAGGTTTTGACCCTTAACCTGAGTGGGAACACCATACGGAATGCTTGACTGAAGAAACCGTGATGGGACAGGAAGAGATACTTCAACTGAATGAGGCAATTCTTCTGGAAGATATAAACAACGCTAGGTTGCATCAAAAATGGATATTTGAATGTTTATTTTATTCTTGGAATAGCTAGAAAAGTTTGCCAATAAGATAAGATCGTAGCTGTTTCAAATGCTTGGAAATGTGCACGTACGTGCAAAAGATATTCCCTCTTTTACCTAGAGTATTTTCCCCAAATGAGGTTAACTCCTCAGTTCTAAGAGTCAGGTTCAAATTTTTAGCACTGATGATTTTCTTCAAGGAAGCTATCCATTTCCCTGATATGAGAATAGAAGAAATATTCTTAATTTCATAAAAGCAAGTAATGAAAAGATATTGATAAAAGAATTTTGCATGAGAAAAGATGACTTCTGGCAACTTTGGCATTTTGATATCCGGGTATTTTTCCACGATGACCTTTTTGCACTCTTTTTGAGTAATTGGGCTTTCTCGGGTTTTCACATCATCTTTCATTTGGATGTCCTGAGTTTTCTCTCTTTTTCAGGGAAGGGTACGTCACAAACTCCTTAATCTTGGAGATGTTCTGATCCTTCTTTTATCTCAGGGATTCTATATGATATTGGCTCAAAAAAGATCTTTAGATGTAGCTGAAATCAAATATCTTTTAGGGTTTGTCGGTAGGTTCATCGCATTTGCCTTCATCTCGACAGTGATCCGAACTTTCCCTGGAAGGATCCGTCACAAACTCCGTCATCTTGGAGATGTTTCAAAATCTTCTTTGGCCCCAGGGGTCTACTCGCTTAATTCGCCTTCATCTTGACGACAATTGAGAGATCCTTTTTGCGAATATTTGATTGCAACTCTTAAACGAAAATGAGAAGAGATGGGTTGAGTGGATTCTTTTTATAGCTCAAGATATTTTCATTGCCTGATTGTCAGAAAGTCATTTTTAAACATGCGTCATAGCCAAGATCAATATCAATTCGCTTCTGGCTTTTCAACATCATTGAAGATTTCTTTTATTGATCATATCGAGGGCGTTTCTTACATCCTTTTGGTTGATCAATCAGGAAAAGATTTGAATTTTACCTATTTTCGCAGAAAGTTTTACCTTTTTGAAAAGAAATACTAGAGGTAGTCTGAAGAAATTCTCTTCGTACAGTAAGAATATTTAGAATCAACAAATGCTTTTAGCAAATTGGCAAAGTTTTCATGAATTCTTTGTAAAATAATCACTCAATATAGATTTTGATGAGAACTTGAGTTGCAATCTTTGATTTTGGAAATACATGACCAACAAAAAGCTGAGACTTTTGAAATACATGACCAGCGAAGGCTGAAACCTTTGAAATACATGACCAGCGAAAGTTGAAACCTTTTTCGAAATACATGACCAGCGAAAGCTGGAACCTTCTGGAATACATGACAAATAGACGTTGAGATATTTTGAAATACCTGTCCAGCGACAACTGAAACCTTTGAAATACGCGACCAGCGAGAAGCTGGAACCTTTTGAAATACCTGACCAGTAAAACTGGAATGTTAAAAATACATGACCAACAATAATGCTGGAACATTTTGGAAATACATGACCAACGAGTGTTGGATCTTTTAGGAAATACACGAATGGTTATGAAAAACTGGGTTTTAATAAAAAGGTTGAGAATGATTGAAATTGGGAGATTATAACCCGAGGGTTGAGAAAATGGTGATTTTTTTTTAAAACATTGTACCCAGAGGTTGGAGAATTGATAATCTTGAGAGATTTGGAGATATGAAGGTTTGGAAATGATAGATTTTGAGAGATTGAAACTCGAAGGTTTGGTAATGAGAGAATGGAGAAATTGCAACCTGAAAGTTCGATTTATGGAATAGGTTGATTTTGGGAGCTCGACAATTGTGAGCTGGGATTTTTTTTGAAATATATGACCAGCGAGAGCTGGATCTTTTGAAAATATACGACCAAAAGCTGATTTTTTTTTTTTTTGGAATACATGACCAACAAAGCTGAAACGTTTGAAATGCGCGACCAGCGAAAAGCTGGAACGTTTGAAATACTTGACTAGTGAAAAAGCTAGAACGTTTGAAATACATGACCAACGAGAAGCTGGATCCTTTTTTTTTTTGGAAATACTTGACCAGCGAAAGCTGGAACGTTTGAAATACATGACCAGCGAAATGCTGGAACGTTTGAAATACATGCCCAACGAGTGTTGGATCTTTTGAAATACCTGACCAGCAAAAGCTGGGACGTTTGAAATACCTGACCAGCGAGAAGCTGGAACGTTTAAAATACATAACCAAAGGGTGTTGGATCTGACCAGCAAAAAGCTGGAACGTTTGAAATACATGACCAACAAGAAGCTGGAACGTTTGAAATACATGCCCAACGAGTGTTGGATCTTTTGAAATACCTGACCAGCAGAAGCTGGGACATTTGAAATACCTGACAAGCGAGAAGCTGGAACGTTTGGAATATATGACCAACGAGTGTTGGATCTGACCAGCAAAAAGCTGGAACGTTTGAAATACATGACCAGCAAGAAGCTGGAACGTTTGAAATACATGCCCAACGAGTGTTGGATCTTTTTGAAATACCTGACCAGCAAAAGCTGGGACGTTTGAAATACCTGACCAGCGAGAAGCTGGAACGTTTGAAATATATGATCAACGAGTGTTGGATCTTTTCGGAAATACCTAACCAGTAAAAAGCTAGAACGTTTGAAATACCTGACCAGCAAGAAGCTGGAACGTTTGAAATACCTGACCAGTAAAACTGGGACGTTTGAAATACATCAGCTTTTGGGAGATTTTAAATCAGAACTTGAATTTTGTAGAAGAAAGGATTTTGATCAGAAGATTGAATGTAGAAAGTTATTGGTGCGAGGGTCGGATCCTCTAAATGAGCTCAATGTGTATTTGAAGATTTTGGGAAATACCCTAGTGCGAGGACTGGGTTGTAAAGATGAGCTAAACAAAGTGAATTTTTCAGGGAGTAAAGATTCTTTGGTAAAAATTAATGGAGCATCATAGTTTAATTGCGTGTGGTCGACTTTCAGGATTTTATCCCCTTGTCCTGAACGGGGAGAAATAAAAAGAGAATACCTCATTGACAGGAGGCATCAGGTTTATCCCTTAGCCTGAAATGGTATATTTTAAAGATAAAGGTAGATGAAAATTTTAATAAGATTGAAAATTTTGTTAAAACTTGACAGAGATGAGCAATAGCTTGAAGAAAATTTGCTAAAAAGTAAATCAAATGAAATGAAAATAAAGATCACAAGATCAAATAGGAATTAACAAAATTTGAGAAAAAGAGCTTTTGTCTAATCCTGCCTGCATATGATGAAGAAAAATGATTATAGATCAATAAAATGCCCCAGTATCATGGAGAGGAATGTAAGAATAGAAGATCCTTATTTTACTGAAATGGCTCTTTTGAAGAGTACAAAGGCTTTAGAATGAACATTTCAGGTGTAAAACTTCTTCAGATGCAGAGCATTGATGGAATTTGGCATTTCCACTCCATCTGCGTTGATTAGACGATACAAATTGCAAGGAAGTGCTTCCTTAACCACATAAGTGCCTTCCCAGTTGGGTGACCACTTGCCCCGTGGTCGATGCTTGAGATGAGCCGTTGATCTGAGTACCAAATCATTAACTCGAAATTTTCCCTCAATGACAGACTTGGCATAATGTCGAGCTATCCTTTGTCGATAAGCTTGAGCATGCTCTGCTGCCTTGAGCCTTTTTTCATCCAGTAAATCTAGCTGCACCAATCTCTGCTGCTGATACTGATCGAGTGGCAATTCTATGAGAGAAGCGAATTTGAGAGAGGGCTTTTGGATGTGGAGAGGCAACACCACTTCAGTTCCGTAAACAAGTTCTGAAGGAGTGGCATTAGTCGGGGTCCGAATGGTGGTCTGATATGCCCAAAGTGCGTCATGAATTTGCTCATGCCAATCTCGACCTGTCTTCACAGTCCTTTCCAAAATACGGATTAAGATCTTATTGGTAGCCTCTGCTTGGCCGTTCCCTTGAGGATAGTAGGGAGCTGAGAAATGATGGGAAATTCTGAATTTAGAACATAAGGTTTTCATCCTCTCATTTTTAAAATGAGTTCCATTGTCTGAGACAATATCATGTGGTATGCCGAAGCGGCAAAGGATGTTCTTATGAATGAAAGAAACCACATGGCGGCCTTCTACTGTGCGTAGAGTAACAGCTTCGACCCATTTCGTGAAATACTCTGTTGCAGCCAGAAAGTATTTGTGGCCGTTAGAAGCAGAAGGGGTAATTGGACCGACGACGTCAAAAGCCCACATAGAAAATGGCCAAGGAGAAACAACTTATTGTAGATATGCGGCCGGAGCATGAATGTAAGGAGTGTGTAATTGGCACTTGACGCACTTCTTCACAAATCGATGACAGTCCTGCTGCATGGTATTCCAATAGTACCCTGATCGAACGATCTGCTTGACGAGAGTCTGATAGCCGACGTGGCCACCACAAATCCCTTCATGTGCCTCTTGGATAACTTCCATAGCTTCTTCTTTGTCTAAGCATCTTGAATACTCAAAACTGAACCCACGGCGGTAGAGGACATTGGCAAGAATGAAATAACGGGTAGACATACGCTGAATCGCGCGTTGCTCTCTTTTTGTCATTTCTGGTGGAAATTCACCAGTCTCAATGAAATTTTTGATATTTTGATACCAACGTTTCTCCTTCTGATTAACCTGGTTTATTCGCATAATTGAATCGAAAGCAGGTTGCTCAAGTCTGCCAACTTCGAAAGAACGACATGACTCACCACCTTTGAAGGATAGAATGGAGCCCAGACTGGCTAAACCATCAGCTATCTAATTATGCTCTCTTATGATGTGACTGAGCTGAAATTCTTCGAAGCTGTCCACAAGAGCTAAGACGATCTTCTGATACGGAATCAATTTAGAATCTTTCACTTGCCATTCAGTGCTAACTTGACTCACAACAAGTAAAGAGTCGCCAAAGGCGTGTACTCTCTTGACATCAAAATTTTGCAAGATTTTGAGGCCTTGTATTAAAGCTTCATACTCGGCCATATTATGAGTGCATTGGAAACCAAGCTTGAGAGAATAAGGGATCATTTCTTTTTCTGGAGTGATCAACAAGACTCCAATTCCGATGCCAGACATATTTTTAGAGTCATCGAAGAACATATTCTAAACTGGGGGCTGTTGGATGTTACAGATGTGCTCATCAGGAAAATCATCTTCTGCTTTAATCTCTTCCGTCAAAAGGAAATCTGCCAACTGATCTGCGATCGCTTGACCTTTAAACGACTTTTGAGAGACATACTCTAAGTCATATTGCATTAGGAGGACCTGCCACTTTACAACCCGTCCAGTGAGAAATGGTTGTTCTAAAATATATCTGAGAGGATTAAGTTTCGATATAAACTTGATTTCAGAAGCCAACAAGTAATGTCTCAATTTCTGGCACATCCAGACCAGAGCTACACAAGTCTTCTCCATCTGAGAATACTTCTTTTCATAATCAATGAATGTTTTGCTCACGTAGTAGATGGCGTGCTCTATCAGACTGCCTTCTTCATACTGCGTGAGGAATCCACCACAGGCATTCTGATTGACAGAAATGTATAGTAGGAGAGGTTTCCCCAACTTTGGTGGCTTCAAAACTGGTGGATTAAGGAGATACTGCTTGATGCGCTCAAACGAGAGCTGACATTCCGATCCCCATTCAAATTTAACTCATTTTCTTAGCAAATGGTTGAAAGGCTCACATCTCATAGCCAAATTGGAGATGAATCTGCGAATAGACTGAATACGCCCTTGAAGGCTTCGCAGTTCCCTGAGATTAGTTGGAGGCGGCATGTCAATAATGGCTTTTGCTTTGGTTGGGTCCACCTCGATTCCTTTCTTGCTGATTATGAAGCCGAGCAGTTTGCCGGACTCTACTCCAAACACACATTTCTGAGGGTTAAGTCTCAATTTGTAAAGAATAAGTCTTTCAAAAACTTGACTAAGAGCATCGAGGTGATCCTCTTCTTCTTTTGACTTAACCAAAATGTCATCCACATATGCATCCATAT
Source organism: Nuphar pumila (assembly GCF_984573655.1). Lineage (NCBI taxonomy): Eukaryota > Viridiplantae > Streptophyta > Magnoliopsida > Nymphaeales > Nymphaeaceae > Nuphar > Nuphar pumila. The sequence goes on along the minus strand of NC_143259.1, from coordinate 27,159,413 downwards.
TTTTGTGCATTTGATCATGGAAAATGACGGCCATCGCCCTTTGATAGGTTGCCCTGGCATTTTTGAGCCCAAATGGCATGACTGTATAGCAAAAGGTACCCCATGGTGTAGTGAATGAAGTCTTTGACTGATCACGAACGGCCAACTTGATCTGATTATAACCTGAATATCCGTCCATGAAAGAAAACATGGCATGGCCCGCTGTGCTATCGATCAACATGTCAATATTGGGAAGCGGATAATCATCTTTCGGGGTGGCCTTATTGAGATCCCTGAAATCAATGCAGATCTGAACTTTTCCGTTCTTTTTAGGGACTGCTACGATATTTGCTAACCAATCTGGGTAATCAATAGCTCAGATGAAGCCTGCTTTCAATAAATCTTCAAGTCCTTCCTTGACTTGTTGCTCAATTCGAGGGTCTAATTTCCTCAATTTCTGCTTGATTGGTCTGGCTTGTGGTTTCAACTTGAGTCGATGCTCAACCAGCTTGATATCCAGTCCTGGCATATCTTCATAAGTCCAGGCAAATACTTCCTGATGCTTTTTGAGGAATTGGATGAGTCTAGCTTTTTCAATTTCGCTTAGACTTGACCCGATTTTGAGAATTTTCGGATCATCTTCCGACCCAATGTTGATATCCTCAGTTGGATCTTGAACCAAAGATGAGGGTTCATCCTGCTTCTGAATGTGAGCAAATTCTGGCAAATCCTGAATGGTTGAATCAAACTCGGCTGGCTCTTCGGTCTGTTCCGCTGTCTGGCTGACCTCTGCTTTTTCTTTCATCTCAGGAAACCTTGCCATTTTTAGATACTTGGGATTGATAACAAATCTTGTCATTGATTCAGGAGTTAATAGTCCTGAAAATGTAAGAAAGGTTGTTTAAGAGAAAGTACGAGTCTAATCAAATTTTTGTATAAAGTAAAGAACAATGACATAGATAAAGTATAAGAAGAAAATGATAGATGTCCGAATATGAGGAAAAAGCTTGATCTTTCATTGATTGAAGTAAAGTATTTACAAGACTCTGACAAAAGATGGGACTGTATTGTCCCCACAAGATTTAAACAAAGAAATGAGAACAGAAAAGCAGGAAAAACTAAGGCATCATCTCTTCATTGGCTTCCTCTGACAAAAACTATCCTTTTGCTGGAATCCTGGCCGGTGAATCCCAACCCTGAACTGTCCGCATGCCGAACTGGAATGATGGGCTCTATCATGCCGTCTTCATCTTTCCCCATGCCTCGGAATGGCTGATATCCATGTTTGATCAACAGATCGAATCCCTTTCTTGCTTTAGAAAACTGAGGAAATAAGGGATGATCTTTGAAGGAGGTGTAATTAATGCGTCCTCCTAGCTTGAAGAAACAAGGTCCCTGCCATTGGACCGTAGCTGCAACATTCTCTTCATCCATGACATCTTTTAATTTCAGCATCTCTAGGCTATCGCTAAGATTGATTTCATCTGCTTCCCGGATGCTGGGAATATCAGCCGTAAATGTTGGACGAGGAATCATAGGCTGTGACAGCCTTTCTTCAGGGTCTTCGCCCAAGACAGTGGTAATCATTCCGCCCTTAAACCACTTTATGCATTGGTGGAGGGTCGATGGAACGGCATTGGCATTGTGGATCCATGTTCGTCCCAACAAAAGATTGTAAGTTGGCGGCACATTAACGACATGGAATAGAACCGTATGTACTGAGTAGTTAATGAAAATCTCTAAAAAGATTTTGCCTTTGGCGGTTTGCCCATGATTATCGAAGCCATAGATAGTAATGGGGTCAGGCACGTATTCCTCTTCTTTCAATCCCAAGGCTTTTGCTGTCATTTCTGGGCAAATATTTAAACTGCTGCCCCCATCGACAAGTACATGCGGGACAGTCATGCCTTTGGTCCTGACCACAATATACAGTGCGTTATTGTGGAATGAGTGAGGCTTTGGCAGGTCCTCATCTGAAAAGGTAATAGGCGCATTTGTCATCGCCTGATTCACTATTTGTGCCATGTCTTCGAGCGTGGTGCCTGGCTTCACTTTGATCTTCCTCAGTAGATCATTTAGCTTTTCTTGATGCGGGGGAGAATCATGGGTTAATTCCAAAATGGAGATGTTGGAGAGTGCTGTAATTGGTTTCTGAAAATCATCAGCCCGTTCTTTTGCTGCTTTAGAGGTTTCTCCTTTCTCTATGCAGGCCTCTTTCTTGAGGAAACTTCTTGGGAAATTTTGAATTCTTTCATTCTTGACTGGTACACTAACTTGGTCAAGAAGCGAGAGGATATCCATTTTCTGATACACAGGCTGGTCCTGATGTAGAACCATTACCTGATGCTGGAGTTTTAGCTCTTCACTAGAGCATGGATGTATATGGCTCTATGGGAGGAAAGAGTGTTCGGAGATGGTTGATGCTGAATGCTTCGGGAATGGAGCAGATAAAATTTCCAGTTTGCCCTCCTCTTCATCTTCCACGAGGATGCTTTTGTCGATACAGTCCTGGACCAAATGCTTCAAGACAAAGCAGTGCTCTGTATCATGCCCCATGGCTCTATGAAATTTGCAGTACTGCTCTCTGTACTTCCCCATGAATACTGGAGGATCTGCAGTTTTGGGCAATTTCACCATCCCGTGGGACAGCAGATATTCCAGCACTCTCTCCAGATGCTGGTCCAAAGGAGTGAATTTCCTATCTCTGCTCCAATTGATGTGTTTTGGTTTTTCTTGAAAGTCCCCTTTTGGTTGAGGACCGGTTGGGAGAGACTTGTCATTGCTTTTGAAGAACTTCCCTTTTCTGCCTCTGTTCTGCTCGGGCCTCGTGCCACTGCCGCTGTCATTCTTACTGCTGCTGCCCTGATTGTCTTCGGGGATATCAGCTGAGTAGGTAAAATGAGCCTTTTTCTTTGGGTCCAAGATGTTCTTGGCCGAAGAAACACCTTCATACATCCCATTCTCTACCCCCATTTCGAGCCATTCCGCTCGTTCTGTCAGTTCGATGAAGGATTTGGACGGATATGAGAAAAGGAGACTTTTTAGAGGCTGACAAAAATTGTTAAGGATGACTTGAAGGGCATGCTCTTCAGAAATGGGATTCCTCATCTTATTATAAATGCTCCTCCATTTATGGATAAAATCCCTAGCCTTCTCATTGGGCTCCTGTTTGAGGTTGCACAAGTGGTTTAGGGTAGGCAGAGCCTCCGTGTTGAACAGGAAGCGTTCAACAAACATATTAACAACTTTGTCGAAATCCCTCAATTCGATGGGGTTGACATGTTCAGCGTACCACTTGGCCGCTATCCCGTCCAAGCTGCGGGGAAAACAGAGAAAAAGGGCGCGGTTATCTTCACTGAACCGGGCGCATTCTGCGAAGAACATTGCCAAATGAGCTTTCGGATCGCCGGTTCCATCAAACTTGATGAATTTCTGGGGGAGGTTCTCCAGATCCTTGTCCCCTTCTAAGCCGAGATAGAAGTCCTGCCTGGTGTATGACCTCTTTCCTTTGTCACGAATTTGCAGGTCCTTTACTATCTTGGTCAAAGCTTGAATTGAATCCTCTGCGGGGGGCACATACTTGGGCTTGTTTACTTCCACTGGCCTCTTGGACTGCCGCAGGTGCTTCGGAATGTAGATCAACTGCTCTTCTTCTTCAGAAACTTCTCCTGCTGACCCGGAATCCTCAGAAGTACTGTCATGCTGTTTCTTCTGCTTGCTGATCTTGACTGGCTTCTCCATGGGCTTTTTCTTAGCTTTGCTCTTAGAAGCTGCCTTCTTGGGAGCAGCTTTGGCCTGCTCAGCCTTCATCTTGGTCATCGTTTTTTGAAAGATCCGGTACATGGCCGGATGAACGTCGCTTTCATCCCCGGAGTTATTCTTCTTGGATAATCTAGGAGAATTCATCTCTTCTGATTCGCTGTCACTGTGTTGTTGAGCAGCCCTCTTATCAGCCCTTGTCTGAACCATTTTCAGATGCCTAAGCTTTCCTGCAGAATATGGAAATGGTTAGAGTATGGAGAAGCTTTTTGAAAATCACAATTTTTTTGAGAAAAAGCAAGAAGTGAAGGGATTTGGTAGACAATTTCAAGAGATTATCCCATTACCCGGGATTGGGTCATCACATGATTTGTGTTAATTGTGTTACCATTTGATGATAACAGAGAAATGTGCCTTGTTACCTAGGCGAGGTCGTCAACCATGAAAAAATATATTTGGAGAAAATATGGAAGGAATGTCCCATTTACCCGGGATGAGGTCGTCACCCAAAATTTGTGACTATTTGTGCTATAAACAAAATACAAGAAAAATAAAATTTTGGCCAAAAAGTAATTTTTATTGATAGTAACATTCAAAGACAAAGAGAGGGTGGGCAAACAGTTTGCCACCACTCTTGATATTCAGATGATACATTTGGTCCAGGAAATATAGACAGAGAAATAAAGGAATCCCATGTATATTTGGCGACATGATATGCCCCAGACCACTGATCCGACTGCAGGTTGAATTTTGGCACGTTGCCTGTCGGGAAACGGGTGTTGGCACGAACCTGCCGCTGTGAAAACTGCCTCAGACATCGTTCTGGTTGATAATCAACACAAAAGAAAGGGCCCATCAACTTGTAGCGCTTGTCACAGGCATAAGTGTATCGAGGAACAATCTCTCTTCTGTCAAAGAAGTCCCAAGTAATCTCCTCCTGATGCAGCTTCTCGATCAGAGCTCGGCATTGGATGACTGTCTTTGGCTGCTTACTGTTGAATCTGAAAGAACTGGCCTTCGAGGGAACGTGGCGTAGGAACTACGACTGCAGGGCGTAAGTGCATCCTTCTACCAGAATGGTCTCCCCAAGAGCAAATCGAGCCAAGCCTCTGTAAAGAAAGGCTAATGCGGCCATGGAAACTGAAAGCTGACGGGTCTGCTTGCTTCCCCATCTTCGAAAGAGCTGGGCGACTCTGATATCTATGAAATTCTGACCATCTTGAAAGAAAGCTAACCCCACTGTGCACAGGATCATGGCATGCTGAATTCTGTCTTTCACTGCTCGAGAGAGAGTGTCAACCTCTTTGTAGGCTCCATACTTTTGATATAGTTCGAATAGGTCGATGAACTGATTTTCACCAATCTCAGTGAGAGGCCAAGATCTGCTCCCCGTTGCTCTTGCTAAGGCTTCTCGAACATCTACCTCTTTGATGTTGATAAAAAACTGCTGCTCGACAGGATCATCTGGCTGACCAGCTGGTTCAGGCAATCCCATAATATCATTGAACTCATCCATCAGTAGAGTCATCTCCCCCCAAGGAAACCAGAATGTGCAGGTACGTGGATTCCACCGTTCTGCCATAGCCTGAATCAGGGCTCCATTGATGGTTCGCTTGCCTACCGCTGATGCCATCTCCAACCCACAGTCATCCAAGTGATCTGGGAACATACGTGAGAAGGTGGCGAACCAAGAATAATACCACCGAGGGAAGAAAGGACGAGACTGGATGACCCGCAGATCCGGGGGTCCATCCTGAATCTGATAGAAGACATGATCTCGGGGAAAGACAGCATCGAGGGAATTTGACGCCATTGATATGATACTATGGAAAAAAAAGAAGAGTGAGGAAATTTAGATAGAATGCAGGACTTACGGATAGACCTTTTAAATAATCAAAACCTGGAAATTTTGAAAAGGTTGATGAAATTTTAAAGGAATTTTCCAGGGTTTTGAAGAAAATTTGATCTAAAAGAGAAAAGAAATGTAGGTAGAGAGAAATATACACATGGGGTTTTTGAAAATAAGGGTAAGTTTTGAATAATACACCCAGGGTTTTGAAAAAGGGTTTGATACATATATATGAAAGAAATAAGAAAATTATCATATAACTAAAGCTGCACAAACAAGAATGCGCACACAGCACTCCCTAAAGGCTGACTCTAAATGCAATATTTAAAATGGCTTGTAGGACCTTAATCCTAACTCTAGGGTTCGAATTATCTGATTCCAATCAAGATACGCCGATATACCCAAGCCGAAGCTCGAAGTACGTGGCATAAAAATATTTCTCTGGTTCTAAGAAAATGGCTTCCCAACATCCTTGAGCACCTACCGATATACCTCGGACTATGGCCCTTAGGTACGTGGTAGGGGGGCGCGAACCCAAATAAGTGGTCCAGTTGTGAGGCTCTCTCCCGAACTATGGTTCAGTGAGACAGCCCAGCAACGTGAAGACCGGGACAATATAGGTAAGGAGGTTTTCAAAATATGCTCAACATACAAGAAATCAGATGGCTCTAATGTAAGTCCAAAAGAGATAGATTATAATGAAGAGAAGCATACACTTGCATACATTGTTTTGCATTCAATCCCTAGAATTGAGGGGAGTTGTATTTCAAACCTAAGTCTAATGTGAGCATGGAATAATCTCCTCAATATGGTCCTACCAAACCATACTTAAATCCTATATGCAATGATGTCAGCTTAGGACAAAATCTAGGCTCCTAAGGTTTTGCATGAAAATGTAGCTGACATTGAAAAGAATAAAGACTTAGATAATATCAAAGCAAAGTAAAAAGGCATTAAATTCGACCGGACGAAGACGAGTCCCATCACGGTCGCCAAAATTGTGATCATCGCAAAAATTTTCCTCTCGTAATATTCTCTCTCTTCCTTCTCTTTTTCCTTTTCTAACCTCTATTTTCCTCCTTTTTAAAGGGAGAGAAATAAAAGAGAGAAAAGGAGAGAGAAGAGAAAAGAAGGGAGAGAATAGAAGAGGAATTCTTTTGCGGGTCTCACTTGACCTTAATTTTTGAAAATATTTGAAATAACTTGCCTCCGTTTTCGAAATATTTGCGGGAAAACTGGGAGACGGGATCTGCTCGTCGGTACGAGGTTCGACCGTTCCTGGCGCCTTTATCGGGGGTAATCGAACCAAGGGTCGAATTCATGCCTTTTGTTTTGCTAAGAAATTATCTAAGAACTTATCCTAAGTCTAAATGCACAAAGAGTCATGCTTGTGCAAATGCAAAGATGTATGCGCTTTTTGAAAATGTTTTGAAAGAATTTTCAAGTGAATATGATAAAGTGAAGAAATGATTTCTAACTTAGAACTTAAGATTAAAGTTCTAAGTTTTTAGAATAATCAAGAGCTTAGGAAAATAAATCAGGATTTTGGAAAATGATTTTGAAGTTTTGAGATAAAAGGAATTTTCAAAGTCATAAATGGACTTTGAATTAGAATAAAAATGAAAAATGGAATTGAGTCAGAAGAAAAGATAAAATTGGGAAAATTGAGAAATGGAATTGTTTTTTTTTAAAAGTTTGGAATTTCAAGATGAAATCTGAGTCCAAGATCTGGACTCTGAATAGAGTTCAAAGTTGAATTTTGAATTTAGGATCTGAAATGGAAGCTTGATTTGAAATCTGGAATGAAAATGAAATTGGTTTTAAGAATTGGAATTAAAGTGGAATTTGGATTTGGAATTTGGAATGGAATTGGATTCAAGATTTGGAATCCAAGATGGTATTTGGATCTGAAATTTGAGATCCAAGATAGGGTTGGACTCTGGATCCTAAATGGAATTTGGATCTGAAGTCTGAGATCCAAAGTAGAATTGGATTCTGGATCCTAGAATGGATTTGGATATGAAGTCTGAGATCCAAGATAGAATTGGGTTTTGGATCCTAGAATGAAATTTGGATCTGAATCTGAGATCCAAGGTACAAGTCTGGATCTTGGATCTTAAATGGAATTGGATCTGAAGTCTGAGATGCAAAGTAGAATGGGGTTCTGGCTCCTAAAATAGAATTTGGATCTGTAATCTGAGATCCAAAGTGGAATGAGGATCTGGATCCTAAATGGAATTTGGATCTGTAATTGGAGATCCAAAAAGGGGAATTGAGTTGATACTTGGAAATCTGGATCCAAGTTGAGACTAGGATTTAACTTTGGATTTGGGTTATGAAAAGTCCAAATAGGACCTTTAAAGATGGATCTGGGTTTTTTAGAAACCCAAAATTTAAGTTTTGAGATTCGAATCCAAACCTTGATTGAAGATAAAGGAGGTGAACTTGATTTTAAAATCAGAAGATAACTTCAAAGTTAAATTGAACTTTGAAATTGAATTTTGAATTGAGTTGGAAATTTGAAGTTTGAATATAAAATGATTTTGGAATTTCAAAGTCAAATTGGACTTTGAAATTGAATTTTGAATCTTTGAAATGAGATAGAATTGGATTTGGATAAGATTTGATTTAAGAAGAAGAATCACTTGGAATTTTGAAAAGGAAGTTTTGAAAATATGATGCAATTCTATCCTATATGATGAATGAATTTGAATAAGTTTGAATTTGGAATTTGAAAAGCTATTTCATTCTTTAAATAAATTAAAATAAGATTGAAAATATAATACATCCTTGACTATGGTCATTGAATGTATTATATGATAATCTATATTTAAATTCAAAAGAAGAATAAAATACATTTTTTAGTGCTTTTATAGAATTTAAAATGAAATTAACTCTCAATATACCCTGACTATGGCCATTGGTATATATTTTGAGTTAATTTTAAGTTAAATTCTGATAAAAGAATAAAATATTTTAGGAAAAATATGATGAATTTGAAAATGGATCGAGTGTTATTTTGTAAAAGATAAAAATGCTAAGTTTTGTCCACACCCTGACTATGGCCATTGATGTGGATCATCAACTTAGTATTTATTATCTCTTACGAAATGGTGCACGTGCCATTCGTGTTCCCATTTGTGAGAATTTGAAAAATAAAGGCAAAAGATGCATGAAAACAAGCAAGTTATGATATTTACAATGCTCATTCATTCTATCTAAAACAGAGAATATAAATTCTCATTAAGATCTAACTTATTACAAGGTTTGAATTTCAAAATACAAATCTCATATGATGATATTCTCCTCATATCCCCTGAAAAAGGTGGGTTAGTACAATCACAAGGAAAGATGACTTATGGAATCAAGAAGGCAAGTAGTAAAATGAATTTTTAAGATACATGTATATACAAAGAGGAACATACATGCTGAAAGGCAAGACTTTAGGCCTAATGAAGAAGGACACATGATCATGCTTACTCTATGATGGAGATACCCAGATTAATGATGATGTCCAGATTTTAAAACCCATTGCAAAGATTGAACTCACACACATTTATCCAAATGTGATATCTAAAGTTTGATGGAGGAGTTAAAAGTGACTGGAAATTATGACAACAGTAGATATACAAGCAGCAAGTTAGAATGACTGGTAAGTAGACAGATTTGATCACTGTAGCTCATAGGCATTGTGAAATGGAGATGTCCTACCTTAGGTTATACACAAAACCTCACGAAAGTAAAGGTAACAACTTGTCATCCTGATCCAATTCCATCATTTGAACTATATACATCTGCTTTGATTTTTAACAAACTGATTGACCCAGGAGGTTTATAATGGTCGATGATGAAGAAGGTGGTGTAGAGGTTTCAGCAGGTGATGATAATGATATGTTTGCAACCTGAGCTGCAAAAGGTACTATTACAATGGATAGTACCATTTGCAGAAGATATGGATGAGTGATGTGGGTGTTTGCAGAAAGATGTACAGGGGTCAATAGTGCTGGAGGGACATAGCCACAGGGAGGGGGGCTGTAAACTGAAGATGAGATAAAATGTGGGCAATTGTGTATGCTACAAGGGCTAAGCATAAATGCAGCAGGAGGCTGTGTGAGCAGCATAATGGGGCTGTTGTGCTGCCAATGGCAGCATAGACACTGTGAATGGCAGCAGAAGCTTCGGTCGAATCTTGCTGCTGAGTGGAAATTGTCATTGGAGAGGGTATACATGATGCAGAATGGGCATTCATCTTAGTTGACAACCAGGTGACTGTAAATGATTACAGAAATGGGCAGATATGAATGAATGTGAAATGGAAGTGGATAGTGTATGCCAATTTATTGATGGAATAGAGGAAGTATGGCACTACAGGGAGGACATTGCTATGGGCAGCTTGCCCAAAGTTCGAGTTGGAAAGAAGAGGTCTCTCCTGCATGTTCTGATGCATAGCCTGGGATGAGTAGCAGAAATAACTAGCTTCTATCTAAAAGTTCATGCTTATAGAACTAACCTTAAAACTCCCATCTACCTTGGACATAAAGAGCAAGATAGGTTGTAAATCCACCAAAATGTGATTACCTACAACCGAGGAAACATTGAGGGCTCAAAAAAATTTCGATCCTATGTCTTTGAAATAGCCTTAGTAACAGGGGATAAACCCAATTTGGAATGACAAATGCTATATTCCACGATCCTGTTGTTGGTCGTGATATCTTGTCTCAAAGTAAACTCAGAATCCATAAATGATAAACAGTGATATATATATGTCTTCTCCATTTAGAAATGTAAGCAGCTCTGATCATGCTCCTGAGTCTTCATTTTTGGCATCAGAACCAGTTCAGAGAGCAAGGAAACTAAACAGAACTAACAATCCTGGTCAATAAGAAATAATAATAATAACAACAATAATAGTACTAAAAAGAGATTACATCATAATGTATGCAGGGCATCAAAAAACAAATGAATAACGAATGAGTGAAGAATGCAGGCAATGGCTGGAGATCGTGACAGAACCACCTGTCGAAATTTGTTGATGTTTAGGAAAGAAACTTGGACACAGCTATCATAGGAAGGGGAGCAACCAGAACTGTTGAGACAGCAACGATGCTTATCTTAATCATGGTAACCTCATTCAAAATTTTAACAGATCTGGGCCAGCCTTCATTCAGGATTTTTAACAGACCTGAGCCAATCTTAGAATAAATAAGCTAAGAACAAGTAAGCTAACAGGTGAGTTAATAAAAACAAGTAAACTTCTTCCTGCCACGAGTTTGCAGAAATGTTCAGGGTTTACTGCTGATTGCAGTTACTTTGACACGAAACCCTCTTTTAAACATGTTGTCTCTCAAGGTTTCCTTGCTTGTTGACCAGTGTATATAACACTTCAGCACCTAATCTTCATAAAAAAAAAAAAAATAAGCATGAATCGTGAACCCTTGACAGCATCATTGGGTAGCTCGGACTTTTTTTTTTCTTTTTATACTCATACTGTCATTTAGATCCTTAGTTTAGATGATGTTAGTCAGAAAGTGAAAAACATTCTGCTACAGCATGCCACACAAGCATTTACTTATCATGATGCCTAAAATCGATCCAAACTCTTTTTGAATCACCTTTGCAGGGAATTCATCCACTGAATCAGTGTCACCTTGACACTGAAGATCATCAATAAAAGAAAATTTACAAATCTCTCTATCTGGACATGGTCTATCATGTGACATTATCTTGAAGAAAGCCTTTTGCTAAATATGCTTGATATTATTTGCAAAGTCTATTTATGATCATCCTGTATTTAGCAATCAATGGTTTTTATTGCAGTGAAAGATAAAAAAAAAATTTGTAGCAAGTTGTATTGCAGAAGCTGAACATCTGACTGAGGAAAAATTCAGAACCTCATTCGATGTTAAATCTTCATCAAAAGTGATATTAATTTCCTGATCATCACCCAGATTCAGATTTCAATTTCTGAGATCCATTTGTATTCTCAGAATCTCGAACATTGTTATGCAGGGAATTCCTAACTTGTGCCGCCTCTCTAATAAACTGGACGAATGGTCAGCAGACCCAATTGAGGTCAGATGAAGGGTATAGCGGGGATGCAGGGGACATGGTGCGATGTAGCAGAGGAAATGACAAATTGAAATCGCAACATACTGTAAATTTAATAATTAATCATAGATATACAAAATCCCCACCATTGAAATGCAAGAAAAGCATAAATAGGGAGTACCAAAGGGGAAAATGCGAGAGAGAAAGTGCTAAGCCACAGACATGAAAATGAAGATGACAAAATGTAATCAGAGATATGAAAATATAATGACATATGGGAAACTAAGCAATGTTGTGCTATGGCGTTAAAGCAGAAATTATACAAAAGAAAAAAAAAGGGGGAATTAACATAATACAAAGGATAGATAATAATAATAAAAAAAAACAAAGTATAGAGGTAAGCATAAAAAAATAAAGTATCGGAATTGGATCATTCCATCACTGTTGCATTTGAGGTAATCCGATTTGCTATATGCAAACCAGTGTTACCGTGGATGCTTTCATAAGAAAAAAAAAGTGTGCTGGAAGATTTGGAGAACAGAAGAAAAAAAAAAAGAAATACTCACTTGATGGATATTCTGATTTAAAGGGGGAAGAGGAGTGGCTTTTATATGAAGTCGACTTCCTTTTACCAGGATGACGCTGGCTCCTGTTCTTCAGATGCTTGTGGGACAGAAACCCGTGATGGAGGCTTTTGGTTTAAAGGGAAGAGGCGTTGCTTCACTATGCTCAGGAGAAAAACCGATCGTACTCAAAATGAAGCTGATATTAGAGGAAGAAGTTGATCGATGGTGGGAATTGATGGATACTTGAAGTGAAAAACCGATCTCCAAAAAAAAATGGCTGATCGAGAAGAAGCTTGGAGGCCTCTTCTTAAAGGCGCTGTGGAGGATTCGAGAATGGAGACGGTTGCCGATCGAAGGCTGAGAGAGAGGGGAGGCTGTTGGAAGATCAACGGTGGTGAATCAAGAGAGAGCATGCGCGAGAGGGGTCCGTTGCAGCTTTTCGATATTTCAAACAGGTGGTTCCCCTTTTAAGAAATTTCTGGAAAATGGTTAAGGAATGAGGTTTTTGGTAAAAATGGTTTCAAAAGCTTGAAAATCATCCGCTTTCCTTTTAGCTTTTCTCGATTTTTTTTTTTGTTATTTTTTTATTTTTTTTGTATTTTTAGAATAAAATCCTAAAGCTTTACGAGAAATCAAAGATTTAAAACTATTTTTTTTGTGTTTTTGTAAAATATTTACAAAAGGGAGTTTTTCTGAGAATTTGAAAGCTATTTTGAGAAAATTTCTTCAAAAAATGCATTAGGATCCGGGTTTTGAGAGAATACGGATTTAAAACACTGGATTCGGATCCGGAATTGATTTTGAATATATCAATGTGAAATTTAATCCAGAAATCTGAAGAAAGACTGAAATTTAGCTTTGAAATCACTTTGATTTTCTCAAAAATAGAGTCAGGGGCAAAAGGGTCAATTTTGCAAATCTTTAAAAAAATTTGGGGTGTTCACAGATGCCCCTCTTTGCTAATAAGCCGGTTGGAAGCCGAGCTTAGTGGCAAAGACAACACTCAAAATTTTGAAAATGCCCCAGTCAGCAGATCTGAACTGGGTGTGGAAGAATTATTTTGGAAATATGGCTCTTCAGGCTTAAGACCTTATCCTAAATGGTTTTGGGGAAACGAAATCCTTGAGAATGATATGATTGAGTAGAGAATGAGGAAATCGTGATGGGATTTTGGATAAAAATTCTGAAATGGTGAGAAATGAGGATTTTGATCAGGTCTCATGGGTGAGACAAGATACTCTTTTTGGAATGTTTTAAGTCTAGCCCTTAACCTGGATGGGATGAAAATATATCAAAATGAATTGAATGAGGAAAGGAATACATGAGAACCTTGATGGGACATTTTTATAAAATGCCTCGTGAAATGCAGCTCAAGTAGGAATCCTATCCTGGATGGATATACAAAGCATGGATTCCTTGATGGGAAGAGCCATGATGGGACTGGAAGAAATCATCTCGTTAAAACGAGGAACTTTGTAGGAACAAGACTCAGGTTTAACCCAAACCTGCAAGGAAGATACCTCGCGAAGCGAGGTTCCGGGTTAACTCTTATCCTGGACAGGAAATCTACCATGCGGGTTTCTCAAACAGAGAAACCATAATGGGACCTTCGGAACTTGGACAAACAAAATCCGAAAGGGAATTGCGAAAGGAGAAATATAGGGTTCCTTAAAGCTTGAAAAAAAAAAGGAATGATTTTGGGCGTCTTATTTGCCGAGACTGAAAATAGCTTTTTGAAATCAATGACCTCTCGCAGAAAATTCAGGTTTTGACCCTTAACCTGAGTGGGAACACCATACGGAATGCTTGACTGAAGAAACCGTGATGGGACAGGAAGAGATACTTCAACTGAATGAGGCAATTCTTCTGGAAGATATAAACAATGCTAGGTTGCATCAAAAATGGATATTTGAATGTTTATTTTATTCTTGGAATAGCTAGAAAAGTTTGCCAATAAGATAAGATCGTAGCTGTTTCAAATGCTTGGAAATGTGCACGTACGTGCAAAAGATATTCCCTCTTTTACCTAGAGTATTTTCCCCAAATGAGGTTAACTCCTCAGTTCTAAGAGTCAGGTTCAAATTTTTAGCACTGATGATTTTCTTCAAGGAAGCTATCCATTTCCCTGATATGAGAATAGAAGAAATATTCTTAATTTCATAAAAGCAAGTAATGAAAAGATATTGATAAAAGAATTTTGCATGAGAAAAGATGACTTCTGGCAACTTTGGCATTTTGATATCCGGGTATTTTTCCACGATGACCTTTTTGCACTCTTTTTGAGTAATTGGGCTTTCTCGGGTTTTCACATCATCTTTCATTTGGATGTCCTGAGTTTTCTCTCTTTTTCAGGGAAGGGTACGTCACAAACTCCTTAATCTTGGAGATGTTCTGATCCTTCTTTTATCTCAGGGATTCTATATGATATTGGCTCAAAAAAGATCTTTAGATGTAGCTGAAATCAAATATCTTTTAGGGTTTGTCGGTAGGTTCATCGCATTTGCCTTCATCTCGACAGTGATCCGAACTTTCCCTGGAAGGATCCGTCACAAACTCCGTCATCTTGGAGATGTTTCAAAATCTTCTTTGGCCCCAGGGGTCTACTCGCTTAATTCGCCTTCATCTTGACGACAATTGAGAGATCCTTTTTGCGAATATTTGATTGCAACTCTTAAACGAAAATGAGAAGAGATGGATTGAGTGGATTCTTTTTATAGCTCAAGATATTTCCACTGCCTGATTGTCAGAAAGTCATTTTTAAACATGCGTCATAGCCAAGATCAATATCAATTCGCTTCTGGCTTTTCAACATCATTGAAGATTTCTTTTATTGATCATATCGAGGGCGTTTCTTACATCCTTTTGGTTGATCAATCAGGAAAAGATTTGAATTTTACCTCTTTTCGCAGAAAGTTTTACCTTTTTGGAAAGAAATACTAGAGGTAGTCTGAAGAAATTATCTTCGTACAGTAAGAATATTTAGAATCAATAAATGCTTTTAGCAAATTGGCAAAGTTTTCACGAATTCTTTGTGAAATAATCACTCGATATAGATTTTGATGAGAACTTGAGTTGCAATCTTCGATTTTGAAAATACATGACCAGCAAAAAGCTGGGACTTTTGAAATACATGACCAGCGAAGGCTGAAACCTTTGAAATACATGACCAGCGAAAGTTGGAACCTTTTTCGAAATACATGACCAGCGAAAGCTGGAACCTTCTGGAATACATGACAAATAGACATTGAGATCTTTTGAAATACCTGTCCAGCGACAACTGGAACCTTTGAAATACGCGACCAGCAAGAAGCTGGAACCTTTTGAAATACCTGACCAGTAAAACTGGAATGTTTAAAATACATGACCAACAATAATGCTGGAACATTTTGGAAATACATGACCAACGAGTGTTGGATCTTTTGGGAAATACACGAATGGTTATGAAAAACTGGGTTTTAATAAAAAGGTTGAGAATGATTGAAATTGGGAGATTATAACCCGAGGGTTGAGAAAATGGTGAATTTTTTTTAAAACATTGTACCGAGAGGTTGGAGAATTGTTAATCTTGAGAGATTTGGAGATATGAAGGTTTGGAAATGATAGATTTTGAGAGATTGAAACTCGAAAGTTTGGTAATGAGAGAATGGAGAAATTGCAACCTGAAAGTTTGATTTATGGAATAGGTTGATTTTGGGAGCTCGACAATTGTGAGCTGGGATTTTTTTTGAAATATATGACCAGCGAGAGCTGGATCTTTTGAAAATATACGACCAAAAGCTGAGTTCTTTTTTTTTGGGAATACATGACCAACAAAGCTGGAACGTTTGAAATGCGCGACCAGCGAAAAGCTGGAACGTTTGAAATACCTGACTAGTGAAAAAGCTAGAACGTTTGAAATACATGACCAACGAGAAGCTGGATCTTTTTTTTTTTTGGAAATACTTGACCAACGAAAGCTGGAACGTTTGAAATACATGACCAACGAAATGCTGGAACGTTTGAAATACATGCCCAACGAGTGTTGGATCTTTTGAAATACCTGACCAGCAAAAGCTGGGACGTTTGAAATACCTGACCAGCGAGAAGCTGAAACGTTTAAAATACATAACCAACGGGTGTTGGATATGACCAGCAAAAAGCTGGAACGTTTGAAATACATGACCAGCAAGAAGCTGGAACGTTTGAAATACATGCCCAACGAGTGTTGGATCTTTTGAAATACCTGACCAGCAGAAGCTGGGACATTTGAAATACCTGACCAGCGAGAAGCTGGAACGTTTGAAATATATGACCAACGAGTGTTGGATCTGACCAGCAAAAAGCTGGAACGTTTGAAATACATGACCAGCAAGAAGCTGGAACGTTTGAAATACATGCCCAACGAGTGTTGGATCTTTTTGAAATACCTGACCAGCAAAAGCTGAGACGTTTGAAATACATGACCAGCGAGAAACTGGAACGTTTGAAATATATGACCAACGAGTGTTGGATCTTTTCGGAAATACCTGACCAGTAAAAAGCTGGAACGTTTGAAATACCTGACCAGCAAGAAGCTGGAACGTTTGAAATACCTGACCAGTAAAACTGGGACGTTTGAAATACATCAGCTTTTGGGAGATTTTAAATCAGAACTTGAATTTTGTAGAAGAAAGGATTTTGATCAGAAGATTGAATGTAGAAAGTTATTGGTGCGAGGGTCGGATCCTCTAAATGAGCTCAATGTGTATTTGAAGATTTTGGGAAATACCCTAGTGCGAGGACTGGGTTGTAAAGATGAGCTAAACAAAGTGAATTTTTCAGGGAGTAAAGATTCTTTGGTAAAAATTAATGGACCATCATAGTTTAATTGCGTGTGGTCGACTTTCAGGATTTTATCCCCTTGTCCTGAACGGGGAGAAATAAAAAAAGAATACCTCATTGACAGGAGGCATCAGGTTTATCCCTTAGCCTGAAAGGGTATATTTTAAAGATAAAGGTAGATGAAAATTTTAATAAGATTGAAAAATTTGTTAAAACTTGACAGAGATGAGCAATAGCTTGAAGAAAATTTGCTAAAAAGTAAATCAAATAAAATGAAAATAAAGATCACAAGATCAAATGGGAATTAACAAAATTTGAGAAAAAGAGCTTTCGTTTAATCCTGCCTGCATATGATGAAGAAAAATGATTATAGATCAATAAAATGCCCCAGTATCATGGAGAGGAATGTAAGAATAGAAGATCCTTATTTTATTGAAATGGCTCTTTTGAAGAGTACAAAGGCTTTAGAATGAACATTTCAGGTGTAAAACTTCTTCAGATGCAGAGCATTGATGGGATCTGGCATTTCCACTCCATCTGCGTTGATTAGACGATACGAATTGCGAGGAAGTGCTTCCTTAACCACATAAGGGCCTTCCCAGTTGGGTGACCACTTTCCCCGTGGTCGATGCTTGAGATGAGCCGTTGATCTGAGTACCAAATCATTAACTCAAAATTTTCTCTCAATGACAGACTTGGCATAATGTCGAGCTATCCTTTGTCGATAAGCTTGAGCATGCTCTACTGCCTTGAGCCTTTTTTCATCCAGTAAATCTAGCTACACCAATCTCTGCTGCTGATACTGATCGAGTGACAATTCTATGAGAGAAGAGAATTTGAGAGAGGGCTTTTGGATGTGGAGAGGCAACACCACTTCAGTTCCGTAAACAAGTTCTGAAGGAGTGGCATTAGTCGGGGTCCGAATGGTGGTCTGATATGCCCAAAGTGCGTCATGAATTTGCTCATGCCAATCTCGACCTGTCTTCACAGTCCTTTCCAAAATACGGATTAAGATCTTATTGGTAGCTTCTGCTTGGCCGTTCCCTTGAGGATAGTAGGGAGCTGAGAAATGATGGGAAATTTTGAATTTAGAACATAAGGTTTTCATCCTCTCATTTTTAAAATGAGTTCCATTGTCTGAGACAATATCATGTGGTATGCCGAAGCGGCAAAGGATGTTCTTATGAATGAAAGAAACCACATGGCGGCCTTCTACTATGCGTAGAGTAACAGTTTCGACCCATTTCGTGAAATACTCTATTGCAGCCAAAAAGTATTTCTGTTCGTTAGAAGCAGAAGGGGTAATTGGGCCGACGACGTCAAAAGCCCACATAGAAAATGGCCAAGGAGAAACAACTTATTGTAGATATGCGGCCGGAGCATGAATGTAAGGAGCGTGTAATTGGCACTTGACGCACTTCTTCACAAATCGATGACAGTCCTGCTGCATGGTATTCCAATAGTACCCTGCTCGAATGATCTGCTTGATGAGAGTCTGATAGCCGACATGGCCACCACAAATCCCTTTATGTGCCTCTTGGATAACTTCCATAGCTTCTTCTTTGTCTAAGCATCTTGAATACTCAAAACTAAACCCACGGCGGTAGAGGACATTGGCAAGAATGAAATAACGGGTAGACATACGCTGAATCGCGCGTTGCTCCCTTTTTGGCTTTTCTGGTGGAAATTCACCAGTCTCAATGAAATTTTTGATATTTTGATACCAAGGTTTCTCCTTCTGATTAACCTGGTTTATTTGCATAATTGAATCGAAAGCAGGTTGCTCAAGTCTGCCAACTTCGAAAGAATGACATGACTCACCACCTTTGAAGGATAGAATGGTGCCCAGACTGGCTAAACCATCAGCTATCTGATTATGCTCTCTTCTGATGTGACTGAGCTGAAATTCTTCGAAGCTGTCCACAAGAGCTAAGACGATCTTCTGATACAGAATCAATTTGGAATCTTTCACTTGCCATTCAGTGTTAACTTGACTCACAACAAGTAAAGAGTCGCCAAAGGCGTGTACTCTCTTGACATCAAAATTTTGCAAGATTTTGAGGCCTTGTATTAAAGCTTCATACTCGGCCATATTATGAGTGCATTGGAAACCAAGCTTGGGAGAATAAGGGATCATTTCTTTTTCTAGAGTGATCAACAAGACTCCAATTCCGATGCCAGACATATTTTTAGAGCCATCGAAGAACATATTCCAAACTGGGGGCTGTTGGATGTTACAGATGTGCTCATCAGGAAAATCATCTTCTACTTTAATCTCTTCCGTCAAAGGGAAATCTGCCAACTGATCTGCGATCGCTTGACCTTTAATCGACTTTTGAGAGACATACTCTAAGTCATATTGCATTAGGAGGACCTGCTACTTTACAACCCGTCCAGTGAGAAATGGTTGTTCTAAAATATATCTGAGAGGATTAAGTTTCGATAGGAACTTGATTTCAGAAGCCATTAAGTAATGTCTCAATTTCTGACACATCCAGACCAGAGCTAGACAAGTCTTCTCCATCTGAGAATACTTCTTTTCATAATCAATGAATGTTTTGCTCACGTAGTAGATGGCGTGCTCTATCAGACTGCCTTCTTTATACTGCGTGAGGAATCCACCACAGGCATTCTGATTGACAGAAATGTATAGTAGGAGAGGTTTCCCCAACTTTGGCGGCTTCAAAACTGGTGGATTAAGGAGATACTGCTTGATGCGCTCAAACGAGAGCTGACATTCTGATCCCCATTCAAATTTAACTCATTTTCTTAGCAAATGGTTGAAAGGCTCACATCTCATAGCCAAATTGGAGATGAATCTGCGAATAGACTGAATACGCCCTTGAAGGCTTCGCAGTTCCCTGAGATTAGTTGGAGGCGGCATGTCAATAATGGCTTTTGCTTTGGCTGGGTCCACCTCGATTCCTTTCTTGCTGATTATGAAGCCGAGCAGTTTGCCGGACTCTACTCCAAAAACACATTTCTGAGGGTTAAGTCTCAATTTGTAAAGAATAAGTCTTTCAAAAACTTGACTAAGAGCATCGAGGTGATCCTCTTCTTCTTTTGACTTAACCAAAATGTCATCCACATATGCATCCATATTTTTGTGCATTTGATCATGGAAAATGACGGCCATCGCCCTTTGATAGGTTGCCCTGGCATTTTTGAGCCCAAATGGCATGACTGTATAGCAAAAGGTACCCCATGGTGTAGTGAATGAAGTCTTTGACTGATCATGAACGGCCAACTTGATCTGATTATAACCTGAATATCCGTCCATGAAAGAAAACATGGCATGACCCGCTGTGCTATCGATCAACAGGTCAATATTGGGAAGCGGATAATCATCTTTCGGGGTGGCCTTATTGAGATCCCTGAAATCAATGCAGATCCGAACTTTTCCGTTCTTTTTAGGGACTGCTACGATATTTGCTAACCAATCTGGGTAATCAATAGCTCGGATGAAGCCTGCTTTCAATAAATCTTCAAGTCCTTTCTTGACTTGTTGCTCAATTCGAGGGTCTAATTTCCTCAATTTCTGCTTGATTGGTCTGGCTTCTGGTTTCAACTTGAGTCGATGCTCAACCAGCTTGATATCCAGTCCTGACATATCTTCATAAGTCCAGGCAAATACTTCCTGATGCTTTTCGAGGAATTGGATGAGTCTAGCTTTTTCAATTTCGCTTAGACTTGACCCGATTTTGAGAATTTTCGGATCATCTTCCGACCCAATGTTGATATCCTCAGTTGGATCTTGAACCAAAGATGAGGGTTCATCCTGCTTCTGAATGTGAGCAAATTCTGGCAAATCCTGAATGGTTGAATCAAACTTGGCTGGCTCTTCGGTCTGTTTCGTTGTCTGGCTGACCTCTGTTCTTTATTTCATCTCAGGAAACCTTGCCATTTTTAGATACTTGGGATTGATAACAAATCTTGTCATTGATTCAGGAGTTAATAGTCCTGAAAATGTAAGAAAGGTTGTTTAAGAGAAAGTACGAGTCTAATCAAATTTTTGTATAAAGTAAAGAACAATGACATAGACAAAGTATAAGAAGAAATTGATAGATGTCCGAATATGAGGAAAAAGCTTGATCTTTCATTGATTGAAGTAAAGTATTTACAAGACTCTGACAAAAGATGGGACTGTATTGTCCCCACAAGATTTAAACAAAGAAATGAGAACAGAAAAGCAGGAAAAACTAAGGCATCATCTCTTCATTGGCTTCCTCTGACAAAAACTATCCTTTTGCTGGAATCCTGGCCGGTGAATCCCAACCCTGAACTGTCCGCATGCCGAACTGGAATGATGGGCTCTATCATGCCGTCTTCATCTTTCCCCATGCCTCGGAATGGCTGATATCCATGTTTGATCAACAGATCGAATCCCTTTCTTGCTTTAGAAAACTGAGGAAATAAGGGATGATCTTTGAAGGAGGTGTAATTAATGTGTTCTCCTAGCTTGAAGAAACAAGGTCCCTACCATTGGACCGTAGCTGCAACATTCTCTTTATCCATGACATCTTTTAATTTCAGCATCTCTAGGCTATCGCTAAGATTGATTTCATCTGCTTCCCGGATGCTGGGAATATCAGCCGTAAATGTTGGACGAGGAATCATAGGCTGTGGCAGCCTTTCTTCAGGGTCTTCGCCCAAGACAGTGGTAATCATTCCGCCCTTAGACCACTTTATGCATTGGCGGAGGGTCGATGAAACGGCATTGGCATTGTGGATCCATGTTCGTCCCAACAACAGATTGTAAGTTGGCGGCACATTAACGACATGGAATAGAACCGTATGTACTGAGTAGTTAATGAAAATCTCTAAAAAGATTTTGCCTTTGGCGGTTTTCCCATGATTATCGAAGCCATAGATAGTAATGGGGTCAGGCACGTATTCCTCTTCTTTTAATCCCAAGGCTTCTGCTGTCATTTCTGGGCAAATATTTAAACTGCTGCCCCCATCGACAAGTACATGCGGGACAGTCATGCCCCTGGTCCTGACCACAATATACAGTGCATTATTATGGAATGAGTGAGGCTTTGGCAGGTCCTCATCTGAAAAGGTAATAGGCGCATTTGTCATCGCCTGATTCACTATTTGTGCCATGTCTTCGGGCACGGTGCCTGGCTTCACTTTGATCTTCCTCAGTAGATCATTTAGCTTTTCCTGATGCTGAGGAGAATCATGGGTTAATTCAAAAATGGAGATGTTGGAGAGTGCTGTAATTGGTTTCTGAAAATCATCAGCCCATTCTTCTGCTGCTTTAGAGGTTTCTGCTTTCTCTGTGCAGGCCTCTTTCTTGAGGAAACTTATTGGGAAAATTTGAATTCTTTCATTCTTGACTGGTACACTAACTTGGTCAAGAAGCGAGAGGATATCCATTTTCTGATACACGGGCTGGTCCTGATGTAGAACCGTTACCTGATGCTGGAGTTTTAGCTCTTCACTAGAGCATGGATGTATATGGCTCTGTGGGAGGAAAGAGTGTTCGGAGATGGTTGATGCTGAATGCTTTGGGAATGGAGCAGATAAAATTTTCAGTTTGCCCTCCTCTTCATCTTCCATGAGGATGCTTTTGTCGATACAGTCATTGACCAAATGCTTCAAGACGAAGCAGTGCTCTGTATCATGCCCCATGGCTCTATGAAGTTTGCAGTACTGCTCTCTGTACTTCCCCATGAATACTGGAGGATCTGCAATTTTGGGCAATTTCACCATCCTGTGGGACAGTAGATATTCCGGCACTCTCTCCAGAGGCTGGTCCAAATGAGTGAATTTCCTATCTCTGCTCCAATTGATGTGTTTTGGTTTTTCTTGAAAGTCCCCTTTTGGTTGAGGACCGGTTGGGAGAGACTTGTCATTGCTTTTGAAGAACTTCCCTTTTCTGCCTCTGTTCTGCTCGGGCCTCGTGCCACTGCCGCTGTCATTCTTACTGTTGCTGCCCTGATTGTCTTTGGGGATATCAGCTGAGTAGTTAAAATGAGCCTTTTTCTTTGGGTCCAGGATGTTCTTGGCCGAAGAAATACCTTCATACATCCCATTCTCTACCCCCATTTCGAGCCATTTCGCTCGTTCTGTCAGTTCGATGAAGGATTTGGAGGGATATGGGAAAAGGAGACTTTTTAGAGGCTGACAAAAATTGTTAAGGATGACTTGAAGGGCAGGCTCTTCAGAAATGGGATTCCTCATCTTATTACAAATGCTCCTCCATTTATGGATAAAATCTCTAGCCTTCTCATTGGGCTCCTGTTTGAGGTTGCACAAGTGGTTTAGGGTAGGCAGAGCCTCCGTGTTGAACAGGAAGCGTTCAACAAACATATTAACAACTTTGTCGAAATCCCTCAATTCGATGGGGTTGACATGTTCAGCGTACCACTTGGCCGCTATCCTGTCCAAGCTGCGGGAAAAACAGAGAAAAAGGGCGCGGTTATCTTCACTGAACTGGGCACATTCTGCGAAGAACATTGCCAAATGAGCTTTCGGATCGCCGGTTTCATCAAACTTGATGAATTTCCGGGGGAGGTTCTCCAGATCCTTGTCCCCTTCTAAGCCGAGATAGAAGTCCTGCCTGGTGTATGACCTCTTTCCTTTGTCACGGATTTGCAGGTCCTTTACTATCTTGGTCAAAGCTTGAATTGAATCCTCTGCGGGGGCCCCATACTTGGGCTTGTTTACTGACACTGGCTCTTCCACTGGCCTCTTGGACTGCCGCAGGTGCTTTGAAATGTAGATCAATTGCTCTTCTTCTTCAGAGACTTCTCCTACTGACCCGGAATCCTCAGAAGTACTGTCATGCTGTTTCTTCTGCTTGCTGATCTTGACTGGCTTCTTCATGGGCTTTTTCTTAGCTTTGCTCTTAGAAGCTGCCTTCTTGGGAGCAGCTTTGGCCTGCTCAACCATCATCTTGGTCATCATTTTTTGAAAGATCCGGTACATGGCCGGATCAACGTCGCTTTCATCCCTGGAGTTATTCTTCTTGGATAATCTAGGAGAATTCATCTCTTCTGATTCGCTGTCACTGTGCTGTTGAGCCGCCCTCTTATCAGCCCTTGTCTGAACCATTTTCAGATGCCTAAGCTTTCCTGCAGAATATGGGAATGGTTAGAGTATGGAGAAGCTTTTTGAAAATCACAATTTCTTTGAGAAAAAGCAAGAAGTGAAGGGATTTGGTAGACAATTTCAAGAGATTGTCCCATTACCCGGGATTGGGTCATCACATTATTTGTGATAATTGTGTTACCATTTGATGATAACAGAGAAATGTGCCTTGTTACCTAGGCGAGGTCGTCAACCATGAAAAAATATATTTGGAGAAAATGTGGAAGGAATGTCCCATTTACCCGGGATGAGGTCGTCACCCAAAATTTGTGACTATTTGTGCTATAAACAAAATACAAGAAAAATAAAATTTTGGCCAAAAAGTAATTTTTATTGATATTAACATGCAAAGACAAAGAGTTGGTGGGCAAACAGTTTGCCACCACTCTTGATATTCAGATGATACATTTGGTCCAGGAAATATAGATAGAGAAATAAAGGAATCCCAGGTATATTTGGCGACATGATATGCCCCAGACCACTGATCCGACTGCAGGTTGAATTTTGGCACGTTACCTGTCGGGAAACGGGTGTTGGCACGAACCTGCCGCTGTGAAAACTGCCTCAGACATCGTTCTGGTTGATAATCAACACAAAAGAAAGGGCCCATCAACTTGTAGCGCTTGTCACGGGCATAAGTGTATCAAGGAACAGTCTCTCTTCTGTCAAAGAAGTCCCAAGTAATCTCCTCCTGATGCAGCTTCTCGATCAGAGGTCGGCATTGGATGACTGTCTTTGGCTGCTTACTGTTGAATCTGAAAGAACTGGCCTTTGAGGGAACTTGGCGTAGGAACCACGACTGCAGGGCGTAAGTGCATCCTTCTACCAGAATGGTCTCCCCAAGAGCAAATCGAGCCAAGCCTCTGTAAAGAAAGGCTAATGCGGCCATGGAAACTGAAAGCTGACGGGTCTGCTTGCTTCCCCATCTTCGAAAGAGCTGGGCGACTCTGATATCTATGAAATTCTGACCATCTTGAAAGAAAGCTAACCCCACTGTGCACAGGATCATGGCATGCTGAATTCTGTCTTTCGCTGCTCGAGACAGAGTGTCAACCTCTTTGTAGGCTCCGTACTTTTGATATAGTTTGAATAGGTCGATGAACTGATTTTCCCCAATCTCAGTGAGAGGCCAGGATCTGCTCCCCGTTGCTCTTGCTAAGGCTTCTCGAACATCTACCTCTTTGATGTTGATAAAAAACTGCTGCTCGACAGGATTATCTGGCTGACCAGCTGGTTCGGGCAATCCCATAATATCATTGAACTCATCCATCAGTAGAGTCATCTCCCCCCAAGGAAACCAGAATGTGCAGGTACGTGGATTCCACCGTTCTGCCATAGCCTGAATCAGGGCTCCATTGATGGTTCGCTTGCCTACCGCTGATGCCATCTCCAACCCACAGTCATCCAAGTGATCTGGGAACATACGTGAGAAGGTGGCGAACCAAGAATAATACCACCGAGGGAAGAAAGGACGAGACTGGATGACCCGCAGATCCGGGGGTCCATCCTGAATCTGATAGAAGACATGATCTCGGGGAAAGACAGCATCGAGGGAATTTGACGCCATTGATATGATACTGGGGAAAAAAAAGAAGAGTGAGGAAATTTAGATAGAATGCAGGACTTACGGATAGACCTTTTAAATAATCAAAACCTGGAAATTTTGAAAAGGTTGATGAAATTTTAAAGGAATTTTCCAGGGTTTTGAAGAAAATTTGATCTAAAAGACAAAAGAAATGTAGGTAGAGAGAAATATACACCTGGGGTTTTTGAAAATAAGGGTAAGTTTTGAATAATACACCCAGGGTTTTGAAAAAGGGTTTGATACATATATATGAAAGAAATAAGAGAATTATCATATAACTAAAGCTGCACAAACAAGAATGCGCACACAGCACTCCCTAAAGGCTGACTCTAAATGCAATATTTAAAATGGCTTGTAGGACCTTAATCCTAACTCTAGGGTTCGAATTATCTGATTCCAATCAAGATACGCCGATATACCCAAGCCGAAGCTCGAAGTACGTGGCATAAAAATATTTCTCTGGTTCTAAGGTAATGGCTTCCCAACATCCTTGAGCACCTACCGATATACCTCGGACTATGGCCCTTAGGTACGTGGTAGGGGGGCGCGAACCCAAATAAGTGGTCCAGTTGTGAGGCTCTCTCCCGAACTATGGTTCAGTGAGACAGCCCAGCAACGTGAAGACCGGGACAATATAGGTAAGGAGGTTTTCAAAATATGCTCAACATACAAGAAATCAGATGGCTCTAATGTAAGTCCAAAAGAGATAGATTATAATGAAGAGAAGCATACACTTGCATACATTGTTTTGCATTCAATCCCTAGAATTGAGGGGAGTTGTATTTCAAACCTAAGTCTAATGTGAGCATGGAATAATCTCCTCAATATGGTCCTACCAAACCATACTTAAATCCTATATGCAATGATGTCAGCTTAGGACAAAATCTAGGCTCCTAAGGTTTTGCATGAAAATGTAGCTGACATTGAAAAGAATAAAGACTTAGATAATATCAAAGCAAAGTAAAAAGGCATTAAATTCGACCGGACGAAGACGAGTCCCATCACGGTCGCCAAAACTGTGATCATCGCAAAATTTTTCCTCTCGTAATATTCTCTCTCTTCCTTCTCTTTTTCCTTTTCTAACCTCTATTTTCCTCCTTTTTAAAGGGAGAGAAATAAAAGAGAGAAAAGGAGAGAGAAGAGAAAAGAAGGGAGAGAATAGAAGAGGAATTCTTTTGCGGGTCTCACTTGACCTTAATTTTTGAAAATATTTGAAATAACTTGCCTCCGTTTTTGAAATATTTGCGGGAAAACTGGGAGACGGGATCCGCTCGTCGGTACGAGGTTCGACCGTTCCTGGCGCCTTTACCAGGGGTAATCGAACCAAGGGTCGAATTCATGCCTTTTGTTTTGCTAAGAAATTATCTAAGAGCTTATCCTAAGTCTAAATGCACAAAGAATCATGCTTGTGCAAATGCAAAGATGTATGCTCTTTTTTAAAATGTTTTGAAAGAATTTCCAAGTGAATCTGATAAAGTGAAGAAATGATTTCTAACTTAGAACTTAAGATTAAAGTTCTAAGTTTTTAGAATAATCAAGAGCTTAGGAAAATAAATCTGGATTTTGGAAAATGATTTTGAAGTTTTGAGATAAAAGGAATTTTCAAAGTCATAAATGGACTTTGAATCAGAATAAAAATGAAAAATGGAATTGAGTCAGAAGAAAAGATAAAATTGGGAAAATTGAGAAATGGAATTGTTTTTTTTTTAAAGTTTGGAATTTCAAGATGAAATCTGAGTCTAAGATCTGGACTCTGAATAGAGTTCAAAGTTGAATTTTGAATTTAGGATCTGAAATAGAAGCTTGATTTGAAATCTGGAATGAAAATGAAATTGGTTTTAAGAATTGGAATTAAAGTGGAATTTGGATTTGGAATTTGGAATGGAATTGGATTCAAGATTTGGAATCCAAGATGGTATTTGGATCTGAAATTTGAGATCCAAGATAGGGTTGGACTCTGGATCCTAAATGGAATTTGGATCTGAAGTCTGAGATCCAAAGTAGAATTGGATTCTGGATCCTAGAATAGATTTGGATCTGAAGTCTGAGATCCAAGATAGGATTGGGTTTTGGATCCTAGAATGGAATTTGGATCTGAATCTGAGATCCAAGGTACAAGTCTGGATCTTGGATCTTAAATGGAATTGGATCTGAAGTCTGAGATCCAAAGTAGAATGGGGTTCTGGCTCCTAAAATAGAATTTGGATCTGTAATCTGAGATCCAAAGTGGAATGAGGATCTGGATCCTAAATGGAATTTGGATCTGTAATTGGAAATCCAAAAAGGGGAATTGAGTTGATAATTGGAAATCTGGATCCAAGTTGAGACTAGGATTTAACTTTGGATTTGGGTTATGAAAAGTCCAAATAGGACCTTTAAAGATGGATCTGGGTTTTTTAGAAACCCAAAATTTAAGTTTTGAGATTCGAATCCAAACCTTGATTGAAGATAAAGGAGGTGAACTTGATTTTAAAATCAGAAGATAACTTCAAAGTTAAATTGAACTTTGAAATTGAATTTTGAATTGAGTTGGAAATTTGAAGTTTGAATATAAAATGATTTTGGAATTTCAAAGTCAAATTGGACTTTGAAATTGAATTTTGAATCTTTGAAATGAGATAGAATTGGATTTGGATAAGATTTGATTTAAGAAGAAGAATCACTTGGAATTTTGAAAAGGAAGTTTTGAAAATATGATGCAATTCTATCCTATATGATGAATGAATTTGAATAAGTTTGAATTTGGAATTTGAAAAGCTATTTCATTCTTTAAATGAATTAAAATAAGATTGAAAATATAATACATCCTTGACTATGGTCATTGAATGTATTATATGATAATCTATATTTAAATTCAAAAGAAGAATAAAATACATTTTTAGTGCTTTTATAGAATTTAAAATAAAATTAACTCTCAATATACCCTGACTATGGCCATTGGTATATATTTTGAGTTAATTTTAAGTTAAATTCTGATAAAAGAATAAAATATTTTAGGAAAAATATGATGAATTTGAAAATGGATCGAGTGTTATTTTGTAAAAGATAAAAATGCTAAGTTTTGTCCACACCCTGACTATGGCCATTGATGTGGATCATCAACTTAGTATTTATTATCTCTTACGAAATGGTGCACGTGCCATTCGTGTTCCCATTTGTGAGAATTTGAAAAATAAAGGCAAAAGATGCATGAAAACAAGCAAGTTATGATATTTACAATGCTCATTCATTCTATCTAAAACAGGGAATATAAATTCTCATTAAGATCTAACTTATTACAAGGTTTGAATTTCAAAATACAAATCTCATATGATGATATTCTCCTCATATCCCCTGAAAAAGGTGGGTTAGTACAATCACAAGGAAAGATGACTTATGGAATCAAGAAGGCAAGTAGTAAAATGAATTCTTAAGATACATGTATATACAAAGAGGAACATACATGCTGAAAGGCAAGACTTTAGGCCTAATGAAGAAGGACACATGATCATGCTTACTCTATGATGGAGATACCCAGATTAATGATGATGTCCAGATTTTAAAACCCATTGCAAAGATTGAACTCACACACATTTATCCAAATGTGATATCTAAAGTTTGATGGAGGAGTTAAAAGTGACTGGAAATTATGACAACAGTAGATATACAAGCAGTAAGTTTGAATGACTGGTAAGTAGACAGATTTTATCACTGTAGCTCATAGGCATTGTGAAATGGAGATGTCCTACCTTAGGTTATACACAAAACCTCACGAAAGTAAAGGTAACAACTTGTCATCCTGATCCAATTCCATCATTTGAACTATATACATCTGCTCTGATTTTTAACAAACTGATTGACCCAGGAGGTTTATAATGGTCGATGATGAAGAAGGTGGTGTAGAGGTTTCAGCAGGTGATGATAATGATATGTTTGCAACCTGAGCTGCAAAAGGTACTATTACAATGGATAGTACCATTTGCAGAAGATATGGATGAGTGATGTGGGTGTTTGCAGAAAGATGTACAGGGGTCAATAGTGCTGGAGGGACATAGCCACAGGGAGGGGGGGCTGTAAACTGAAGATGAGATAAAATGTGGGCAATTGTGTATGCTACAAGGGCTAAGCATAAAGGCTGTTGTGCTGCCAATGGCAGCATAGACACTGTGAATGGCAGCAGAAGCTTCGGTCGAATCTTGCTACTGAGTGGAAATTGTCATTGGAGAGGGTATACATGATGCAGAATGGGCATTCATCTTAGTTGACAACCAGGTGACTGTAAATGATTACAGAAATGGGCAGATATGAATGAATGTGAAATGGAAGTGGATAGTGTATGCCAATTTATTGATGGCATAGAGGAAGTCTGGCACTACAGGGAGGACATTGCTATGGGCAGCTTGCCCAAAGTTCGAGTTGGAAAGAAGCGGTCTCTCCTGCATGTTCTGATGCATAGCCTGGGATGAGTAGCAGAAATAACTAGCTTCTATCTAAAAGTTCATGCTTATAGAACTAACCTTAAAACTCCCATCTACCTTGGACATAAAGAGCAAGATAGGTTGTAAATCCACCAAAATGTGATTACCTACAGCCGAGGAAACATTGAGGGCTCAAAAAAATTTCGATCCTATGTCTTTGAAATAGCCTTAGTAACAGGGGATAAACCCAATTTGGAATGACAAATGCTATATTCCACGATCCTGTTGTTGGTCGTGATATCTTGTCTCAAAGTAAACTCAGAATCCATAAATGATAAACAGTGATATATATATGTCTTCTCCATTTAGAAATGTAAGCAGCTCTGATCATGCTCCTGAGTCTTCATTTTTGGCATCAGAACCAGTTCAGAGAGCAAGGAAACTAAACAGAACTAACAATCCTGGTCAATAAGAAATAATAATAATAACAACAATAATAGTAATAAAAAGAGATTACATCATAATGTATGCAGGGCATCAAAAAACAAATGAATAACGAATGAGTGAAGAATGCAGGCAATGGCTGGAGATCGTGACAGAACCACCTGTCGAAATTTGTTGATGTTTAGGAAAGAAACTTGGACACAGCTATCATAGGAAGGGGAGCAACCAGAACTGTTGAGACAGCAACGATGCTTATCTTAATCATGGTAACCTCATTCAAAATTTTAACAGATCTGGGCCAGCCTTCATTCAGGATTTTTAACAGACCTGAGCCAATCTTAGAATAAATAAGCTAAGAACAAGTAAGCTAACAGGTGAGTTAATAAAAACAAGTAAACTTCTTCCTGCCACGAGTTTGCAGAAATGTTCAGGGTTTACTGCTGATTGCAGTTACTTTGACACGAAACCCTCTTTTAAACATGTTGTCTCTCAAGGTTTCCTTGCTTGTTGACCAGTGTATATAACACTTCAGCACCTAATCTTCATAAAAAAAAAAAAAATAAGCATGAATCGTGAACCCTTGACAACATCATTGGGTAGCTCGGACTTTTTTTTTTCTTTTTATACTCATACTGTCATTTAGATCCTTAGTTTAGATGATGTTAGTCAGAAAGTGAAAAACATTCTGCTACAGCATGCCACACAAGCATTTACTTATCATGATGCCTAAAATCGATCCAAACTCTTTTTGAATCACCTTTGCAGGGAATTCATCCACTGAATCAGTGTCACCTTGACACTGAAGATCATCAATAAAAGAAAATTTACAAATCTCTCTATCTGGACATGGTCTATCACGTGACATTATCTTGAAGAAAGCCTTTTGCTAAATATGCTTGATATTATTTGCAAAGTCTATTTATGATCATCCTGTATTTAGCAATCAATGGTTTTTATTGCAGTGAAAGATAAAAAAAAAATTTTGTAGCAAGTTGTATTGCAGAAGCTGAACATCTGACTGAGGAAAAATTCAGAACCTCATCCGATGTTAAATCTTCATCAAAAGTGATATTAATTTCCTGATCATCACCCAGATTCAGATTTCAATTTCTGAGATCCATTTGTATTCTCAGAATCTCGAACATTGTTATGCAGGGAATTCCTAACTTGTGCCGCCTCTCTAACAAACTGGACGAATGGTCAGCAGACCCAATTGAGGTCAGATGAAGGGTATAGCGGGGATGCAGGGGACATGGTGCGATGTAGCAGAGGAAATGACAAATTGAAATCGCAACATACTGTAAATTTAATAATTAATCATAGATATACAAAATCCCCACCATTGAAATGCAAGAAAAGCATAAATAGGGAGTACCAAAGGGGAAAATGCGAGAGAGAAAGTGCTAAGCCACAGACATGAAAATGAAGATGACAAAATGTAATCAGAGATATGAAAATATAATGACATATGGGAAACTAAGCAATGTTGTGCTATGGCGTTAAAGCAGAAATTATACAAAAGAAAAAAAAAGGGGGAATTAACATAATACAAAGGATAGATAATAATAATAAAAAAAAACAAAGTATAGAGGTAAGCATAAAAAAATAAAGTATCGGAATTGGATCATTCCATCACTGTTGCATTTGAGGTAATCCGATTTGCTATATGCAAACCAGTGTTACCGTGGATGCTTTCATAAGAAAAAAAAAGTGTGCTGGAAGATTTGGAGAACAGAAGAAAAAAAAAAAGAAATACTCACTTGATGGAGATTCTTATTTAAAGGGGGAAGAGGAGTGGCTTTTATATGAAGTCGACTTCCTTTCACCAGGATGACGCTGGCTCCTGTTCTTCAGATGCTTGTGGGACAGAAACCCGTGATGGAGGCTTTTGGTTTAAAGGGAAGAGGCGTTGCTTCACTATGCTCAGGAGAAAAATCGATCGTACTCAAAATGAAGCTGATATTAGAGGAAGAAGTTGATCGATGGTAGGAATTGATGGATACTTGAAGTGAAAAACCGATCTCCAAAAAAAAATGGCTGATCGAGAAGAAGCTTGGAGGCCTCTTCTTAAAGGCGCTATGGAGGATTCGAGAATGGAGACGGTTGCCGATCGAAGGCTGAGAGAGAGGGGAGGCTGTTGGAAGATCAACGGTGGTGAATCAAGAGAGACCATGCGCGGGAGGGGTCCGTTGCAGCTTTTCGATATTTCAAACAGGTGGTTCCCCTTTTAAGAAATTTCTGGAAAATGGTTAAGGAATGAGGTTTTTGGTAAAAATGGTTTCAAAAGCTTGAAAATCATCCGCTTTCCTTTTAGCTTTTCTCGATTTTTTTTTTGTTATTTTTTTATTTTTTTATTTTTTTTTGTATTTTTAGAATAAAATCCTAAAGCTTTACGAGAAATCAAAGACTTAAAACTAATTTTTTTGTGTTTTTGTAAAATATTTACAAAAGGGAGTTTTTCTGAGAATTTGAAAGCTATTTTGAGAAAATTTCTTCAGAAAATGCATTAGGATCCGGGTTTTGAGAGAATACGGATTTAAAACACTGGATTCGGATCCGGAATTGATTTTGAATATATCAATGTGAAATTTAATCCAGAAATCTGAAGAAAGACTGAAATTTAGCTTTGAAATCGCTTTGATTTTCTCAAAAATAGAGTCAGGGGCAAAAGGGTCAATTTTGCAAAACTTTAAAAAAAATTGGGGTGTTCACAGATTCCCCTCTTTGCTAATAAGCCGGTTGGAAGCCGAGCTTAGTGGCAAAGACAACACTCAAAATTTTGAAAATGCCCCAGTCAGCAGATCTGAACTGGGTGTGGAAGAATTATTTTGGAAATATGGCTCTTCAGGCTTAAGACCTTATCCTAAATGGTTTTGGAGAAACGAAATCCTCGAGAATGATATGATTGAGTAGAGAATCAGGAAATCGTGATGGGATTTTGGATAAAAATTCTGAAATGGTGAGAAATGAGGATTTTGATCAGGTTTCATGGGTGAGACAAGATACTCTTTTTGGAATGTTTCAGGTTTAGCCCTTAACCTGGATGGGTTGAAAATATATCAAAATGAATTGAATGAGGAAAGGAATACATGAGAACCTTGATGGGACATTTTTGTAAAATGCCTCGTGAAATGCAGCTCAAGTAGGAATCCTATCCTGGATGGATATACAAAGCATGGATTCCTTGATGGGAAGAGCCATGATGGGACTGGAAGAAATCATCTCGTTAAAACGAGGAACTTTGTAGGAACAAGACTCAGGTTTAACCCAAACCTGCAAGGAAGATACCTCGCGAAGCGAGGTTCCGGGTTAACTCTTATCCTGGACAGAAAATCTACCATACGGGTTTCTCAAACGAAGAAACCATAATGGGACCTTCGGAACTTGGACGAACAAAATCCGAAAGGGATTTGCGAAAGGAGAAATATAGGGTTCCTTACAGCTTGAAAAAAAAAAGGAATGATTTTGGGTGTCTCATTTGCCGAGACTGAAAATAGCTTTTTGAAATCAATGACCTCTCGCAGAAAATTCAGGTTTTGACCCTTAACCTGAGTGGGAACACCATACGGAATCCTTGACTGAAGAAACCGTGATGGGACAGGAAGAGATACTTCAACTGAATGAGGCAATTCTTCTGGAAGATATAAACAATGCTAGGTTGCATCAAAAATGGATATTTGAATGTTTATTTTATTCTTGGAATAGCTAGAAAAGTTTGCCAATAAGATAAGATCGTAGCTGTTTCAAATGCTTGGAAATGTGCACGTACGTGCAAAAGATATTCCCTCTTTTACCTAGAGTATTTTCCCCAAATGAGGTTAACTCCTCAGTTCTAAGAGTCAAGTTCAAATTTTTAGCACTGATGATTTTATTCAAGGAAGCTATCCATTTCCCTGATATGAGAATAGAAGAAATATTCTTAATTTCATAAAAGCAAGTAATGAAAAGATATTGATAAAAGAATTTTGCATGAGAAAAGATGACTTCTGGCAACTTTGGCAGTTTGATATCCGGGTGTTTTTCCACGATGACCTTTTTGCACTCTTTTTGAGTCATTGGGCTTTCTCGGTTTTTCACATCATCTTTCATTTGGATGTCCTGACTTTTCTCTCTTTTTCAAAGAAGGGTACGTCACAAACTCCTTCATCTTGGAGATGTTCTGATCCTTCTTTTATCTCAGGGATTCTATATGATATTGGCTCAAAAAAGATCTTTAGATGTAGCTGAAATCAAATATCTTTTAGGGTTTGTCGGTAGGTTCATCGCATCTGCCTTCATCTCGACAGTGATCCGAACTTTCCCTGGAAGGATCCGTCACAAACTCCGTCATCTTGGAGATGTTTCAAAATCTTCTTTGGCCCCAGGGGTCTACTCGCTTAATTCGCCTTCATCTTGACGACAATTGAGAGATCCTTTTTGCAAATATTTGATTGCAACTCTTAAACGAAAATGAGAAGAGATGGGTTGAGTGGATTCTTTTTATAGCTCAAGATATTTCCACTGCCTGATTGCCAGAAAGTCATTTTTAAACATGCGTCATAGCCAAGATCAATATCAATTCGCTTTTGGCTTTTCAACATCATTGAAGATTTCTTTTATTGATCATATCGAGGGTGTTTCTTACATCCTTTTGGTTGATCAATCAGGAAAAGATTTGAATTTTACCTCTTTTCGCAGAAAGTTTTACCTTTTTGGAAAGAAATACTAGAGGTAGTCTGAAGAAATTCTCTTCGTACAGTAAGAATATTTAGAATCAACAAATGCTTTTAGCAAATTGGCAAAGTTTTCACGAATTCTTTGTGAAATAATCACTCAATATAGATTTTGATGAGAACTTGAGTTGCAATCTTCGATTTTGAAAATACATGACCAGCAAAAAGCTGGGACTTTTGAAATACATGACCAGCGAAGGCTGGAACCTTTGAAATACATGACCAGCGAAAGTTGGAACCTTTTTCGAAATACATGACCAGCGAAAGCTGGAACCTTCTGGAATACATGACAAATAGACGTTGAGATCTTTTGAAATACCTGTCCAGCGACAACTGGAACCTTTGAAATACGCGACCAGCAAGAAGCTGGAACCTTTTGAAATACCTGACCAGTAAAACTGGAATGTTTAAAATACATGGCCAACAATAATGCTGGAACATTTTGGAAATACATGACCAATGAGTGTTGGATCTTTTGGGAAATACACGAATGGTTATGAAAAACTGGGTTTTAATAAAAAGGTTGAGAATGATTGAAATTGGGAGATTATAACCCGAGGGTTGAGAAAATGGTGAATTTTTTTTAAAACATTGTATCGAGAGGTTGGAGAATTGTTAATCTTGAGAGATTTGGAGATATGAAGGTTTGGAAATGATAGATTTTGAGAGATTGAAACTCGAAGGTTTGGTAATGAGAGAATGGAGAAATTGCAACCTGAAAGTTTGATTTATGGAATAGGTTGATTTTGGGAGCTCGACAATTGTGAGCTGGGATTTTTTTTGAAATATATGACCAGCGAGAGCTGGATCTTTTGAAAATATATGACCAAAAGCTGAGTTCTTTTTTTTTGGGAATACATGACCAACAAAGCTGGAACATTTGAAATGCGCGACCAGCGAAAAGCTGGAACGTTTGAAATACCTGACTAGTGAAAAAGCTAGAACGTTTGAAATACATGACCAACGAGAAGCTGGATCTTTTTTTTTTTTGGAAATACTTGACCAACGAAAGCTGGAACGTTTGAAATACATGACCAACGAAATGCTGGAACGTTTGAAATACATGCCCAACGAGTGTTGGATCTTTTGAAATACCTGACCAGCAAAAGCTGGGACGTTTGAAATACCTGACCAGCGAGAAGCTGAAACGTTTAAAATACATAACCAACGGGTGTTGGATCTGACCAGCAAAAAGCTGGAACGTTTGAAATACATGACCAGCAAGAAGCTGGAACGTTTGAAATACATGCCCAACGAGTGTTGGATCTTTTGAAATACCTGACCAGCAGAAGCTGGGACATTTGAAATACCTGACCAGCGAGAAGCTGGAACGTTTGAAATATATGACCAACGAGTGTTGGATCTGACCAGCAAAAAGCTGGAACGTTTGAAATACATGACCAGCAAGAAGCTGGAACGTTTGAAATACATGCCCAACGAGTGTTGGATCTTTTTGAAATACCTGACCAGCAAAAGCTGAGACATTTGAAATACATGACCAGCGAGAAGCTGGAACGTTTGAAATATATGACCAACGAGTGTTGGATCTTTTCGGAAATACCTGACCAGTAAAAAGCTGGAACGTTTGAAATACCTGACCAGCAAGAAGCTGGAATGTTTGAAATACCTGACCAGTAAAACTGGGACGTTTGAAATACATCAGCTTTTGGGAGATTTTAAATCAGAACTTGAATTTTGTAGAAGAAAGGATTTTGATCAGAAGATTGAATGTAGAAAGTTATTGGTGCGAGGGTCGGATCCTCTAAATGAGCTCAATGTGTATTTGAAGATTTTGGGAAATACCCTAGTGCGAGGACTGGGTTGTAAAGATGAGCTAAACAAAGTGAATTTTTCAGGGAGTAAAGATTCTTTGGTAAAAATTAATGGACCATCATAGTTTAATTGCGTGTGGTCGACTTTCAGGATTTTATCCCCTTGTCCTGAACGGGGAGAAATAAAAAGAGAATACCTCATTGACAGGAGGCATCAGGTTTATCCCTTAGCCTGAAAGGGTATATTTTAAAGATAAAGGTAGATGAAAATTTTAATAAGATTGAAAAATTTGTTAAAACTTGACAGAGATGAGCAATAGCTTGAAGAAAATTTGCTAAAAAGTAAATCAAATAAAATGAAAATAAAGATCACAAGATCAAATGGGAATTAACAAAATTTGAGAAAAAGAGCTTTCGTTTAATCCTGCCTGCATATGATGAAGAAAAATGATTATAGATCAATAAAATGCCCCAGTATCATGGAGAGGAATGTAAGAATAGAAGATCCTTATTTTATTGAAATGGCTCTTTTGAAGAGTACAAAGGCTTTAGAATGAACATTTCAGGTGTAAAACTTCTTCAGATGCAGAGCATTGATGGGATCTGGCATTTTCACTCCATCTGCGTTGATTAGACGATACGAATTGCGAGGAAGTGCTTCCTTAACCACATAAGGGCCTTCCCAGTTGGGTGACCACTTGCCCCGTGGTCGATGCTTGAGATGAGCCGTTGATCTGAGTACCAAATCATTAACTCGAAATTTTCTCTCAATGACAGACTTGGCATAATGTCGAGCTATCCTTTGTCGATAAGCTTGAGCATGCTCTGCTGCCTTGAGCCTTTTTTCATCCAGTAAATCTAGCTACACCAATCTCTGCTGCTGATACTGATCGAGTGACAATTCTATGAGAGAAGCGAATTTGAGAGAGGGCTTTTGGATGTGGAGAGGCAACACCACTTCAGTTCCTTAAACAAGTTCTGAAGGAGTGGCATTAGTCGGGGTCCGAATGGTGGTCTGATATGCCCAAAGTGCGTCATGAATTTGCTCATGCCAATCTCGACCTATCTTCACAGTCCTTTCCAAAATACGGATTAAGATCTTATTGGTAGCTTCTGCTTGGCCGTTCCCTTGAGGATAGTAGGGAGCTGAGAAATGATGGGAAATTTTGAATTTAGAACATAAGGTTTTCATCCTCTCATTTTTAAAATGAGTTCCATTGTCTGAGACAATATCATGTGGTATGCCGAAGCGGCAAAGGATGTTCTTATGAATAAAAGAAACCACATGGCGGCCTTCTACTGTGCGTAGAGTAACAGTTTCGACCCATTTCGTGAAATACTCTATTGCAGCCAAAAAGTATTTGTGTTCGTTAGAAGCAGAAGGGGTAATTGGGCCGACGACGTCAAAAGCCCACATAGAAAATGGCCAAGGAGAAACAACTTATTGTAGATATGCGGCCGGAGCATGAATGTAAGGAGCGTGTAATTGGCACTTGACGCACTTCTTCACAAATCGATGATAGTCCTGCTGCATGGTATTCCAATAGTACCCTGCTCGAATGATCTGCTTGACGAGAGTCTGATAGCCGACATGGCCACCACAAATCCCTTTATGTGCCTCTTGGATAACTTCCGTAGCTTCTTCTTTGTCTAAGCATCTTGAATACTCAAAACTAAACCCACGACGGTAGAGGACATTGGCAAGAATGAAATAACGGGTAGACATACGCTGAATCGCGCGTTGCTCCCTTTTTGGCATTTCTGGTGGAAATTCACCAGTCTCAATGAAATTTTTGATATTTTGATACCAAGGTTTCTCCTTCTGATTAACCTGGTTTATTCGCATAATTGAATCGAAAGCAGGTTGCTCAAGTCTGCCAACTTCGAAAGAATGACATGACTCACCACCTTTGAAGGATAGAATGGTGCCCAGACTGGCTAAACCATCAACTATCTGATTATGCTCTCTTCTGATGTGACTGAGCTGAAATTCTTCGAAGCTGTCCACAAGAGCTAAGACGATCTTCTGATACGGAATCAATTTGGAATCTTTCACTTGCCATTCAGTGTTAACTTGACTCACAACAAGTAAAGAGTCGCCAAAGGCGTGTACTCTCTTGACATCAAAATTTTGCAAGATTTTGAGGCCTTGTATTAAAGCTTCATACTCGGCCATATTATGAGTGCATTGGAAACCAAGCTTGAGAGAATAAGGGATCATTTCTTTTTCTAGAGTGATCAACAAGACTCTAATTCCGATGCCAAACATATTTTTAGAGCCATCGAAGAACATATTCCAAACTGGGGGCTGTTGGATGTTACAGATGTGCTCATCAGGAAAATCATCTTCTACTTTAATCTCTTCCGTCAAAGGGAAATCTGCCAACTGATCTGCGATCGCTTGACCTTTAATCGACTTTTGAGAGACATACTCTAAGTCATATTGCATTAGGAGGACCTGCTACTTTACAACCCGTCCAGTGAGAAATGGTTGTTCTAAAATATATCTGAGAGGATTAAGTTTCGATAGGAACTTGATTTCAGAAGCCAACAAGTAATGTCTCAATTTCTGACACATCCAGACCAGAGCTAGACAAGTCTTCTCCATCTGAGAATACTTCTTTTCATAATCAATGAATGTTTTGCTCACGTAGTAGATGGCGTGCTCTATCAGACTGCCTTCTTTATACTGCGTGAGGAATCCACCACAGGCATTCAGATTGACATAAATGTATAGTAGGAGAGGTTTTCCCAACTTTGGCGGCTTCAAAACTGGTGGATTAAGGAGATACTGCTTGATGCGCTCAAACGAGAGCTGACATTCGGATCCCCATTCAAATTTAACTCATTTTCTGAGCAAATGGTTGAAAGGCTCACATCTCATAGCCAAATTGGAGATGAATTTGCGAATAGACTGAATACGCCCTTGAAGGCTTCGCAGTTCCCTGAGATTAGTTGGAGGCGGCATGTCAATAATGGCTTTTGCTTTGGCTGGGTCCACCTCGATTCCTTTCTTGCTGATTATGAAGCCGAGCAGTTTGCCGGACTCTACTCCAAAAACACATTTCTGAGGGTTAAGTCTCAATTTGTAAAGAATAAGTCTTTCAAAAACTTGACTAAGAGCATCGAGGTGATCCTCTTCTTCTTTTGACTTAACCAAAATGTCATCCACATATGCATCCATATTTTTGTGCATTTGATCATGGAAAATGACGGCCATCGCCCTTTGATAGGTTGCCCTGGCATTTTTTAGCCCAAATGGCATGACTGTATAGCAAAAGGTACCCCATGGTGTAGTGAATGAAGTCTTTGACTGATCACGAACGGCCAACTTGATCTGATTATAACCTGAATATCCGTCCATGAAAGAAAACATGGCATGACCCGCTGTGCTATCGATCAACAGGTCAATATTGGGAAGCGGATAATCATCTTTCGGGGTGGCCTTATTGAGATCCCTGAAATCAATGCAGATCCGAACTTTTCCGTTCTTTTTAGGGACTGCTACGATATTTGCTAACCAATCTGGGTAATCAATAGCTCGGATGAAGCCTGCTTTCAATAAATCTTCAAGTCCTTTCTTGACTTGTTGCTCAATTCGAGGGTCTAATTTCCTCAATTTCTGCTTGATTGGTCTGGCTTCTGGTTTCAACTTGAGTCGATGCTCAACCAGCTTGATATCCAGTCCTGGCATATCTTCATAAGTCCAGCCAAATACTTCCTGATGCTTTTCGAGGAATTGGATGAATCTAGCTTTTTCAATTTCGCTTAGACTTGACCCGTTTTTGAGAATTTTCGGATCATCTTCCGACCCAATGTTGATATCCTCAGTTGGATCTTGAACCAAAGATGAGGGTTCATCCTGCTTCTGAATGTGAGCAAATTCTGGCAAATCCTGAATGGTTGAATCAAACTTGGCTGGCTCTTCGGTCTGTTTCGTTGTCTGGCTGACCTCTGTTCTTTATTTCATCTCAGGAAACCTTGCCATTTTTAGATACTTGGGATTGATAACAAATCTTGTCATTGATTCAGGAGTTAATAGTCCTGAAAATGTAAGAAAGGTTGTTTAAGAGAAAGTACGAGTCTAATCAAATTTTTGTATAAAGTAAAGAACAATGACATAGACAAAGTATAAGAAGAAAATGATAGATGTCCGAATATGAGGAAAAAGCTTGATCTTTCATTGATTGAAGTAAAGTATTTACAAGACTCTGACAAAAGATGGGACTGTATTGTCCCCACAAGATTTAAACAAAGAAATGAGAACAGAAAAGCAGGAAAAACTAAGGCATCATCTATTCATTGGCTTCCTCTGACAAAAACTATCCTTTTGCTGGAATCCTGGCCGGTGAATCCCAACCCTGAACTGTCCGCATGCCGAACTGGAATGATGGGCTCTATCATGCCGTCTTCATCTTTCCCCATGCCTCGGAATGGCTGATATCCATGTTTGATCAACAGATCGAATCCCTTTCTTGCTTTAGAAAACTGAGGAAATAAGGGATGATCTTTGAAGGAGGTGTAATTAATGTGTCCTCCTAGCTTGAAGAAACAAGGTCCCTACCATTGGACCGTAGCTGCAACATTCTCTTCATCCATGACATCTTTTAATTTCAGCATCTCTAGGCTATCGCTAAGATTGATTTCATCTGCTTCCCGGATGCTGGGAATATCAGCCGTAAATGTTGGACGAGGAATCATAGGCTGTGGCAGCCTTTCTTCAGGGTCTTCGCCCAAGACAGTGGTAATCATTCCGCCCTTAGACCACTTTATGCATTGGTGGAGGGTCGATGGAACGGCATTGGCATTGTGGATCCATGTTCGTCCCAACAACAGATTGTAAGTTGGCGGCACATTAACGACATGGAATAGAACCGTATGTACTGAGTAGTTAATGAAAATCTCTAAAAAGATTTTGCCTTTGGCGGTTTTCCCATGATTATCGAAGCCATAGATAGTAATGGGGTCAGGCACGTATTCCTCTTCTTTTAATCCCAAGGCTTCTGCTGTCATTTCTGGGCAAATATTTAAACTGCTGCCCCCATCGACAAGTACATGCGGGACAGTCATGCCCCTGGTCCTGACCACAATATACAGTGCGTTATTGTGGAATGAGTGAGGCTTTGGCAGGTCCTCATCTGAAAAGGTAATAGGCGCATTTGTCATCGCCTGATTCACTATTTGTGCCATGTCTTCGGGCATGGTGCCTGGCTTCACTTTGATCTTCCTCAGTAGATCATTTAGCTTTTCCTGATGCTGGGGAGAATCATGGGTTAATTCAAAAATGGAGATGTTGGAGAGTGCTGTAATTGGTTTCTGAAAATCATCAGCCCGTTCTTCTGCTGCTTTAGAGGTTTCTGCTTTCTCTGTGCAGGCCTCTTTCTTGAGGAAACTTATTGGGAAAATTTGAATTCTTTCATTCTTGACTGGTACACTAACTTGGTCAAGAAGCGAGAGGATATCCATTTTCTGATACACGGGCTGGTCCTGATGTAGAACCGTTACCTGATGCTGGAGTTTTAGCTCTTCACTAGAGCATGGATGTATATGGCTCTGTGGGAGGAAAGAGTGTTCGGAGATGGTTGATGCTGAATGCTTCGGGAATGGAGCAGATAAAATTTTCAGTTTGCCCTCCTCTTCATCTTCCATGAGGATGCTTTTGTCGATACAGTCATTGACCAAATGCTTCAAGACGAAGCAGTGCTCTGTATCATGCCCCATGGCTCTATGAAATTTGCAGTACTGCTCTCTGTACTTCCCCATGAATACTGGAGGATCTGCAATTTTGGGCAATTTCACCATCCTGTGGGACAGCAGATATTCCGGCACTCTCTCCAGAGGCTGGTCCAAATGAGTGAATTTCCTATCTCTGCTCCAATTGATGTGTTTTGGTTTTTCTTGAAAGTCCCCTTTTGGTTGAGGACCAGTTGGGAGAGACTTGTCATTGCTTTTGAAGAACTTCCCTTTTCTGCCTCTGTTCTGCTCGGGCCTCGTGCCACTGCCGCTGTCATTCTTACTGTTGCTGCCTTGATTGTCTTCGGGGATATCAGCTGAGTAGTTAAAATGAGCCTTTTTCTTTGGGTCCAGGATGTTCTTGGCCGAAGAAATACCTTCATACATCCCATTATCTACCCCCATTTCGAGCCATTCCGCTCGTTCTGTCAGTTCGATGAAGGATTTGGAGGGATATGGGAAAAGGAGACTTTTTAGAGGCTGACAAAAATTGTTAAGGATGACTTGAAGGGCAGGCTCTTCAGAAATGGGATTCCTCATCTTATTACAAATGCTCCTCCATTTATGGATAAAATCTCTAGCCTTCTCATTGGGCTCCTGTTTGAGGTTGCACAAGTGGTTTAGGGTAGGCAGAGCCTCCGTGTTGAACAGGAAGCGTTCAACAAACATATTAACAACTTTGTCGAAATCCCTCAATTCGATGGGGTTGACATGTTCAGC
Organism: Nuphar pumila; assembly: GCF_984573655.1. Classification (NCBI taxonomy): domain Eukaryota; kingdom Viridiplantae; phylum Streptophyta; class Magnoliopsida; order Nymphaeales; family Nymphaeaceae; genus Nuphar; species Nuphar pumila. The sequence continues at coordinate 27,115,951 of NC_143259.1, read as the reverse complement.
GTACCACTTGGCCGCTATCCCGTCCAAGCTGCGGGGAAAACAAAGAAAAAGGGTGCGGTTATCTTCACTGAACTGGGCGCATTCTGCGAAGAACATTGCCAAATGAGCTTTCGGATCGCCGGTTCCATCAAACTTGATGAATTTCCGGGGGAGGTTCTCCAGATCCTTGTCCCCTTCTAAGCCGAGATAGAAGTCCTGCCTGGTGTATGACCTCTTTCCTTTGTCACGGATTTGCAGGTCCTTTACTATCTTGGTCAAAGCTTGAATTGAATCCTCTGCGGGGGCCCCATACTTGGGCTTGTTTACTTCCACTGGCCTCTTGGACTGCCGCAGGTGCTTTGAAATGTAGATCAATTGCTCTTCTTCTTCAGAGACTTCTCCTACTGACCCGGAATCCTCAGAAGTACTGTCATGCTGTTTCTTCGGCTTGCTAATCTTGACTGGCTTCTTCATGGGCTTTTTCTTAGCTTTGCTCTTAGAAGCTGCCTTCTTGGGAGCAGCTTTGGCCTGCTCAACCATCATCTTGGTCATCATTTTTTGAAAGATCCGGTACATGGCCGGATCAACGTCGCTTTCATCCCTGGAGTTATTCTTCTTGGATAATCTAGGAGAATTCATCTCTTCTAATTCGTTGTCACTGTGCTGTTGAGCAGCCCTTGTCTGAACCATTTTCAGATGCCTAAGCTTTCCTGCAGAATATGGGAATGGTTAGAGTATGGAGAAGCTTTTTGAAAATCACAATTTCTTTGAGAAAAAGCAAGAAGTGAAGGGATTTGGTAGACAATTTCAAGAGATTATCCCATTACCCGGGATTGGGTCATCACATGATTTGTGATAATTGTGTTACCATTTGATGATAACAGAGAAATGTGCCTTGTTACCTAGGCGAGGTCGTCAACCATGAAAAAATATATTTAGAGAAAATGTGGAAGGAATGTCCCATTTACCCGGGATGAGGTCGTCACCCAAAATTTGTGACTATTTGTGCTATAAACAAAATACAAGAAAAATAAAATTTTGGCCAAAAAGTAATTTTTATTGATATTAACATTCAAAGACAAAGAGTTGGTGGGCAAACAGTTTGCCACCACTCTTGATATTCAGATGATACATTTGGTCCAGGAAATATAGATAGAGAAATAAAGGAATCCCAGGTATATTTGGCGACATGATATGCCCCATACCACTGATCCGACTGCAGGTTGAATTTTGGCACGTTACCTGTCGGGAAACGGGTGTTGGCACGAACCTGCCGCTGTGAAAACTGCCTCAGACATCGTTCTGGTTGATAATCAACACAAAAGAAAGGGCCCATCAACTTGTAGCGCTTGTCACGGGCATAAGTGTATCAAGGAACAGTCTCTCTTCTGTCAAAGAAGTCCCAAGTAATCTCCTCCTGATGCAGCTTCTCGATCAGAGGTCGGCATTGGATGACTGTCTTTGGCTGCTTACTGTTGAATCTGAAAGAACTGGCCTTTGAGGGAACTTGGCGTAGGAACCACGACTGCAGGGCGTAAGTGCATCCTTCTACCAGAATGGTCTCCCCAAGAGCAAATCGAGCCAAGCCTCTGTAAAGAAAGGCTAATGCGGCCATGGAAACTGAAAGCTGACGGGTCTGCTTGCTTCCCCATCTTCGAAAGAGCTGGGCGACTCTGATATCTATGAAATTCTGACCATCTTGAAAGAAAGCTAACCCCACTGTGCACAGGATCATGGCATGCTGAATTCTGTCTTTCGCTGCTCGAGACAGAGTGTCAACCTCTTTGTAGGCTCCGTACTTTTGATATAGTTTGAATAGGTCGATGAACTGATTTTCCCCAATCTCAGTGAGAGGCCAGGATCTGCTCCCCGTTGCTCTTGCTAAGGCTTCTCGAACATCTACCTCTTTGATGTTGATAAAAAACTGCTGCTCGACAGGATTATCTGGCTGACCAGCTGGTTCGGGCAATCCCATAATATCATTGAACTCATCCATCAGTAGAGTCATCTCCCCCCAAGGAAACCAGAATGTGCAGGTACGTGGATTCCACCGTTCTGCCATAGCCTGAATCAGGGCTCCATTGATGGTTCGCTTGCCTACCGCTGATGCCATCTCCAACCCACAGTCATCCAAGTGATCTGGGAACATACGTGAGAAGGTGGCGAACCAAGAATAATACCACCGAGGGAAGAAAGGACGAGACTGGATGACCCGCAGATCCGGGGGTCCATCCTGAATCTGATAGAAGACATGATCTCGGGGAAAGACAGCATCGAGGGAATTTGACGCCATTGATATGATACTGGGGAAAAAAAAGAAGAGTGAGGAAATTTAGATAGAATGCAGGACTTACGGATAGACCTTTTAAATAATCAAAACCTGGAAATTTTGAAAAGGTTGATGAAATTTTAAAGGAATTTTCCAGGGTTTTGAAGAAAATTTGATCTAAAAGACAAAAGAAATGTAGGTAGAGAGAAATATACACCTGGGGTTTTTGAAAATAAGGGTAAGTTTTGAATAATACACCCAGGGTTTTGAAAAAGGGTTTGATACATATATATGAAAGAAATAAGAGAATTATCATATAACTAAAGCTGCACAAACAAGAATGCGCACACAGCACTCCCTAAAGGCTGACTCTAAATGCAATATTTAAAATGGCTTGTAGGACCTTAATCCTAACTCTAGGGTTCGAATTATCTGATTCCAATCAAGATACGCCGATATACCCAAGCCGAAGCTCGAAGTACGTGGCATAAAAATATTTCTCTGGTTCTAAGGTAATGGCTTCCCAACATCCTTGAGCACCTACCGATATACCTCGGACTATGGCCCTTAGGTACGTGGTAGGGGGGCGCGAACCCAAATAAGTGGTCCAGTTGTGAGGCTCTCTCCCGAACTATGGTTCAGTGAGACAGCCCAGCAACGTGAAGACCGGGACAATATAGGTAAGGAGGTTTTCAAAATATGCTCAACATACAAGAAATCAGATGGCTCTAATGTAAGTCCAAAAGAGATAGATTATAATGAAGAGAAGCATACACTTGCATACATTGTTTTGCATTCAATCCCTAGAATTGAGGGGAGTTGTATTTCAAACCTAAGTCTAATGTGAGCATGGAATAATCTCCTCAATATGGTCCTACCAAACCATACTTAAATCCTATATGCAATGATGTCAGCTTAGGACAAAATCTAGGCTCCTAAGGTTTTGCATGAAAATGTAGCTGACATTGAAAAGAATAAAGACTTAGATAATATCAAAGCAAAGTAAAAAGGCATTAAATTCGACCGGACGAAGACGAGTCCCATCACGGTCGCCAAAACTGTGACCATCGCAAAATTTTTCCTCTCGTAATATTCTCTCTCTTCCATCTCTTTTTCCTTTTCTAACCTCTATTTTCCTCCTTTTTAAAGGGAGAGAAATAAAAGAGAGAAAAGGAGAGAGAAGAGAAAAGAAGGGAGAGAATAGAAGAGGAATTCTTTTGCGGGTCTCACTTGACCTTAATTTTTGAAAATATTTGAAATAACTTGCCAACGTTTTCGAAATATTTGCGGGAAAACTGGGAGACGGGATCCACTCGTCGGTACGAGGTTCGACCGTTCCTGGCGCCTTTACCAGGGGTAATCGAACCAAGGGTCGAATTCATGCCTTTTGTTTTGCTAAGAAATTATCTAAGAACTTATCCTAAGTCTAAATGCACAAAGAATCATGCTTGTGCAAATGCAAAGATGTATGCTCTTTTTTAAAATGTTTTGAAAGAATTTCCAAGTGAATCTGATAAAGTGAAGAAATGATTTCTAACTTAGAACTTAAGATTAAAGTTCTAAGTTTTTAGAATAATCAAGAGCTTAGGAAAATAAATCTGGATTTTGGAAAATGATTTTGAAGTTTTGAGATAAAAGGAATTTTCAAAGTCATAAATGGACTTTGAATCAGAATAAAAATGAAAAATGGAATTGAGTCATAAGAAAAGATAAAATTGGGAAAATTGAGAAATGGAATTGTTTTTTTTTTAAAGTTTGGAATTTCAAAATGAAATCTGAGTCTAAGATCTAGACTCTGAATAGAGTTCAAAGTTGAATTTTGAATTTAGGATCTGAAACGGAAGCTTGATTTGAAATCTGGAATGAAAATGAAATTGGTTTTAAGAATTGGAATTAAAGTGGAATTTGGATTTGGAATTTGGAATGAAATTGGATTCAAGATTTGGAATCCAAGATGGTATTTGGATCTGAAATTTGAGATCCAAGATAGGGTTGGACTCTGGATCCTAAATGGAATTTGGATCTGAAGTCTGAGATCCAAAGTAGAATTGGATTCTGGATCCTAGAATAGATTTGGATCTGAAGTCTGAGATCCAAGATAGGATTGGGTTTTGGATCCTAGAATGGAATTTGGATCTGAATCTGAGATCCAAGGTACAAGTCTGGATCTTGGATCTTAAATGGAATTGGATCTGAAGTCTGAGATCCAAAGTAGAATGGGGTTCTGGCTCCTAAAATAGAATTTGGATCTGTAATCTGAGATCCAAAGTGGAATGAGGATCTGGATCCTAAATGGAATTTGGATCTGTAATTGGAAATCCAAAAAGGGGAATTGAGTTGATACTTGGAAATCTGGATCCAAGTTGAGACTAGGATTTAACTTTGGATTTGGGTTATGAAAAGTCCAAATAGGACCTTTAAAGATGGATCTGGGTTTTTTAGAAACCCAAAATTTAAGTTTTGAGATTCGAATCCAAACCTTGATTGAAGATAAAGGAGGTGAACTTGATTTTAAAATCAGAAGATAACTTCAAAGTTAAATTGAACTTTGAAATTGAATTTTGAATTGAGTTGGAAATTTGAAGTTTGAATATAAAATGATTTTGGAATTTCAAAGTCAAATTGGACTTTGAAATTGAATTTTGAATCTTTGAAATGAGATAGAATTGGATTTGGATAAGATTTGATTTAAGAAGAAGAATCACTTGGAATTTTGAAAAGGAAGTTTTGAAAATATGATGCAATTCTATCCTATATGATGAATGAATTTGAATAAGTTTGAATTTGGAATTTGAAAAGTTATTTCATTCTTTAAATGAATTAAAATAAGATTGAAAATATAATACATCCTTGACTATGGTCATTGAATGTATTATATGATAATCTATATTTAAATTCAAAAGAAGAATAAAATACATTTTTAGTGCTTTTATAGAATTTAAAATGAAATTAACTCTCAATATACCCTGACTATGGCCATTGGTATATATTTTGAGTTAATTTTAAGTTAAATTCTGATAAAAGAATAAAATATTTTAGGAAAAATATGATGAATTTGAAAATGGATCGAGTGTTATTTTGTAAAAGATAAAAATGCTAAGTTTTGTCCACACCCTGACTATGGCCATTGATGTGGATCATCAACTTAGTATTTATTATCTCTTACGAAATGGTGCACGTGTCATTCGTGTTCCCATTTGTGAGAATTTGAAAAATAAAGGCAAAAGATGCATGAAAACAAGCAAGTTATGATATTTACAATGCTCATTCATTCTATCTAAAACAGGGAATATAAATTCTCATTAAGATCTAACTTATTACAAGGTTTGAATTTCAAAATACAAATCTCATATGATGATATTCTCCTCATATCCCCTGAAAAAGGTGGGTTAGTACAATCACAAGGAAAGATGACTTATGGAATCAAGAAGGCAAGTAGTAAAATGAATTTTTAAGATACATGTATATACAAAGAGGACATACATGCTGAAAGGCAAGACTTTAGGCCTAATGAAGAAGGACACATGATCATGCTTACTCTATGATGGAGATACCCAGATTAATGATGATGTCCAGATTTTAAAACCCATTGCAAAGATTGAACTCACACACATTTATCCAAATGTGATATCTAAAGTTTGATGGAGGAGTTAAAAGTGACTGGAAATTATGACAACAGTAGATATACAAGCAGCAAGTTAGAATGACTGGTAAGTAGACAGATTTGATCATTGTAGCTCATAGGCATTGTGAAATGGAGATGTCCTACCTTAGGTTATACACAAAACCTCACGAAAGTAAAGGTAACAACTTGTCATCCTGATCCAATTCCATCATTTGAACTATATATATCTGCTCTAATTTTTAACAAACTGATTGACCCAATAGGTTTATAATGGTCGATGATGAAGAAGGCGGTGTAGAGGTTTCAGCAGGTGATGATAATGATATGTTTGCAACCTGAGCTGCAAAAGGTACTATTACAATGGATAGTACCATTTGCAGAAGATATGGATGAGTGATGTGGGTGTTTGCAGAAAGATGTACAGGGGTCAATAGTGCTGGAGGGACATAGCCACAGGGAGGGGGGGCTGTAAACTGAAGATGAGATAAAATGTGGGCAATTGTGTATGCTACAAGGGCTAAGCATAAATGCAGCAGGAGGCTGTGTGAGCAGCATAATGGGGCTGTTGTGCTGCCAATGGCAGCATAGACACTGTGAATGGCAGCAGAAGCTTCGGTCGAATCTTGCTGCTGAGTGGAAATTGTCATTGGAGAGGGTATACATGATGCAGAATGGGCATTCATCTTAGTTGACAACCAGGTGACTGTAAATGATTACAGAAATGGGCAGATATGAATGAATGTGAAATGGAAGTGGATAGTGTATGCCAATTTATTGATGGCATAGAGGATGTCTGGCACTACAGGGAGGACATTGCTATGGGCAGCTTGCCCAAAGTTCGAGTTGGAAAGAAGAGGTCTCTCCTGCATGTTCTGATGCATAGCCTAGGATGAGTAGCAGAAATAACTAGCTTCTATCTAAAAGTTCATGCTTATAGAACTAACCTTAAAACTCCCATCTACCTTGGACATAAAGAGCAAGATAGGTTGTAAATCCACCAAAATGTGATTACCTACAGCCGAGGAAACATTGAGGGCTCAAAAAAATTTCGATCCTATGTCTTTGAAATAGCCTTAGTAACAGGGGATAAACCCAATTTGGAATGACAAATGCTATATTCCACGATCCTGTTGTTGGTCGTGATATCTTGTCTCAAAGTAAACTCAGAATCCATAAATGATAAACAGTGATATATATATGTCTTCTCCATTTAGAAATGTAAGCAGCTCTGATCATGCTCCTGAGTCTTCATTTTTGGCATCAGAACCAGTTCAGAGAGCAAGGAAACTAAACAGAACTAACAATCCTGGTCAATAAGAAATAATAATAATAACAACAATAATAGTACTAAAAAGAGATTGCATCATAATGTATGCAGGGCATCAAAAAACAAATGAATAACGAATGAGTGAAGAATGCAGGCAATGGCTGGAGATCGTGACAGAACCACCTGTCGAAATTTGTTGATGTTTAGGAAAGAAACTTGGACACAGCTATCATAGGAAGGGGAGCAACCAGAACTGTTGAGACAGCAACGATGCTTATCTTAATCATGGTAACCTCATTCAAAATTTTAACAGATCTGGGCCAGCCTTCATTCAGGATTTTTAACAGACTTGAGCCAATCTTAGAATAAATAAGCTAAGAACAAGTAAGCTAACAGGTGAGTTAATAAAAACTAGTAAACTTCTTCCTGCCACGAGTTTGCAGAAATGTTCAGGGTTTACTGCTGATTGCAGTTACTTTGACACGAAACCCTCTTTTAAACATGTTGTCTCTCAAGGTTTCCTTGCTTGTTGACCAGTGTATATAACACTTCAGCACATAATCTTCATAAAACAAAAATAAATAAGCATGAATCGTGAACCCTTGACAGCATCATTGGGTAGCTTGGACTTTTTTTTTTTTTATACTCATACTGTCATTTAGATCCTTAGTTTAGATGATGTTAGTCAGAAAGTGAAAAACATTCTGCTACAGCATGCCACACGAGCATTTGCTTATCATGATGCCTAAAATCGATCCAAACTCTTTTCGAATCACCTTTGCAGGGAATTCATCCACTGAATCAGTGTCACCTTGACACTCAAGATCATCAATAAAAGAAAAATTACAAATCTCTCTATCTGGACATGGTCTATCACGTGACATTATCTTGAAGAAAGCCTTTTGCTAAATATGCTTGATATTATTTGCAAAGTCTATTTATGATCATCCTGTATTTAGCAATCAATGGTTTTTATTGCAGTGAAAGATAAAAAAAAAATTTGTAGCAAGTTGTATTGCAGAAGCTGAACATCTGACTGAGGAAAAATTCAGAACCTCATTCGATGTTTAATCTTCATCAAAAGTGATATTAATTTCCTGATCATCACCCAGATTCAGATTTCAATTTCTGAGATCCATTTGTATTCTCAGAATCTCGAACATTGTTATGCAGGGAATTCCTAACTTGTGTCGCCTCTCTAACAAACTGGACGAATGGTCAGCAGACCCAATTGAGGTCAGATGAAGGGTATAGCGGGGATGCAGAGGACATGGTGCGATGTAGCAGAGGAAATGACAAATTGAAATCGCAACATACTGTAAATTTAATAATTAATCATAGATATACAAAATCCCCACCATTGAAATGCAAGAAAAGCATAAATAGGGAGTACCAAAGGGGAAAATGCGAGAGAGAAAGTGCTAAGCCACAGACATGAAAATGAAGATGACAAAATGTAATCAGAGATATGAAAATATAATGACATATGGGAAACTAAGCAATGCTGTGCTGTGGTGTTAAAGCAGAAATTATACAAAAGAAAAAAAAAGGGGGAATTAACATAATACAAAGGATAGATAATAAAAAAAAAAAACAAAGTATAGAGGTAAGCATAAAAAAATAAAGTATCGGAATTGGATCATTCCATCACTGTTGCATTTGAGGTAATCCGATTTGCTATATGCAAACCAGTGTTACCGTGGATGCTTTCATAAGAAAAAAAAAGTGTGCTGGAAGATTTGGAGAATAGAAGAAAAAAAAAAAGAAATACTCACTTGATGGAGATTCTGATTTAAAGGGGGAAGAGGAGTGGCTTTTATATGAAGTCGACTTCCTTTCACCAGGATGACGCTGGCTCCTGTTCTTCAGATGCTTGTGGGACAGAAACCCGTGATGGAGGCTTTTGGTTTAAAGGGAAGAGGCGTTGCTTCACTATGCTCAGGAGAAAAACCTATCGTACTCAAAATGAAGCTGATATTAGAGGAAGAAGTTGATCGATGGTGGGAATTGATGGATACTTGAAGTGAAAAACCGATCTCCAAAAAAAAATGGCTGATCGAGAAGAAGCTTGGAGGCCTCTTCTTAAAGGCGCTGTGGAGGATTCGAGAATGGAGACGGTTGCCGATCGAAGGCTGAGAGAGAGGGGAGGCTGTTGGAAGATCAACGGTGGTGAATCAAGAGAGAGCATGCGCGGGAGGGGTCCGTTGCAGCTTTTCGATATTTCAAACAGGTGGTTCCCCTTTTAAGAAATTTCTGGAAAATGGTTAAGGAATGAGGTTTTTGGTAAAAATGGTTTCAAAAGCTTGAAAATCATCCGCTTTCCTTGTAGCTTTTCTCGATTTTTTTTTGGTTTTTATGTTATTTTTCTATTTTTTTGTATTTTTAGAATAAAATCCTAAAGCTTTACGAGAAATCAAAGATTTAAAACTATTTTTTTTGTGTTTTTGTAAAATATTTACAAAAGTGAGTTTTTCTGAGAATTTGAAAGCTATTTTGAGAAAATTTCTTCAGAAAATGCATTAGGATCCGGGTTTTGAGAGAATACGGATTTAAAACACTAGAGTCGGATCCGGAATTGATTTTGAATATATCAATGTGAAATTTAATCCAGAAATCTGAAGAAAGACTGAAATTTAGCTTTAAAATCACTTCGATTTTCTCAAAAATAGAGTCAAGGGCAAAAGGGTCAATTTTGCAAATCTTTAAAAAAATTTGGGGTGTTCACAGTTCCCTCCTGATGTGATTGAGCTGAAATTCTTTGAAGCTGTCTACGAGGGCTAAGACAATCTTCTGGTAAGAAATTAATTTTGGATCTTTGACTTTTCACTCAGTGTTAGCTTGACTGACAACGAGCAACGAATCGCCAAAGGCATGTACTCTCTTAACATTGAAGTTTTGCAGAATTTTGAGGCCTTGTATTAGAGCTTCATACTCGGCCATGTTGTGAGTACATTGAAAGTCAATCTTGAGAGAATAAGAGATCGTCTTCTTTTTAGGAGTAATCAATAAAATTCTAATCCCTATGCCAAACATATTCTTAGATCCATTGAAGAATAGGTTCCAAACTCGGAATTCTTGAACACTGCAGATACGATCATCAGGAAACTCATCTTCTGCTCTGATCTTTTCTGTCAGGAAAAAATCTGTCAATTGATCTGCGATAGCTTGGCCTTTGATTGACTTTTGAGAAACATACTCTAAGTCGTATTGCATCAGGAGTACTTGTCATTTCGCAATTCGTCCAGTGAGAAATGGTTGCTCAAGAATATATTTGAGGGGATTGAGCCTCGATAAAATTTTGATCTCTGATGCTAACAAGTAATGCCTCAGTTTCTGACACATCCATACTAAAGCTAAACATGTCTTTTCCATCTGAGAATATTTCTTTTCATAAACAATGAAAGTTTTGCTCACATAATAGATGACATGTTCTATTCGACTGCCTTTTTCATATTGCACAGAAATCCATCATAGGCATTTTGATTGACAGAAATATATAAGTGGAGTGAAAACTTTACCAATCTGCTAAAAATGTGTTGATTTCAATATTTTACTGCACAAAAGAAACACCTCAGATTACCTCTAGTATTCTTTTCGAAAGGGTGAAGTTTTTTTGCAAAAAAGAGTAAAATTCAAATCTTCTCTCTGTTGATCAACCAAGAGGATGTAAGAAATATCCTTGGTATGATTAGCGAAAGAAATATTCAATGATGTTGAAAAGCTGGAAGCGAATTGATTTTGATTATAGCTATGGTGCATGTTTAAAGATGACTTTTTAGCAATCAGGCATTGGAAATATCCTGAGCGATAAAAAGAATCCACTCAATCCATATCTCCTCATTCATTCATTTAAGCTTCAATCAAATATCTGCAAAGGAGATCTCTCAATTGTCGTCAAGATAAAGACGAATATGCGAGTTCGACCCCTGGGGCCAAAGAAGATTTGGATCATCTCCGAGATGAAGGAGTTTGTGACGGATCCTTCTAGGGAACGTTCAGATCACCGTCAAGATGAAGGCGACTGCGCTAAGCCTCCCGACAAACCCTAAAAGATATTTGATTGCCGCTATCATCAAGAGATTTTTGACCAATGAGCCAATATCATCAGTGTAATTCCTAAGAAAAAGAAGGATCGGAGCATCTCCAAGATGAAGGAGCTTGTGACGTACCCTTCCCCAAAAAAGAAAGAAAAGTCAGGACATCTCCAAAATGAAGGATGTTGTAATGAACTTCCCCCGAAAACCCAAGAAAGCTTAATGTCTCAAAAAGAGTGCCAAAAGGATCATTATGGAAAAAGCCTCAGGATATCAAACTGCCAAAATTGCCAAAAATCATCTTTTCTTATACGAAATCCTTTCATCAATGTCTTTTCACTACTTGCTTTTATGAAATTAAGAGTATCTCTTCTCTATTCATGTCAAGGGAATGGATAGCTTCCTTGAAGAAACTCAACAGCTTTAAAATTTGAATCTGACTCTGAAACCCAGGAAGTTAACCTCATTTTGGAGGAAATACTCTAGGTAAAAAGAGGGAATATCTTTTGCACATACGTGCACACTTTCAAGCATTTAAATTAACTACATCTTATTCACAAAATTTTCTGGTTAAACAAAATGAAATAAATGCTCAATATCCATTTTTGATGCAACCTAACATTGTTTATATTTTTCAAAGAGAGTTACTTCATTCTGGCGAGGTATTTCTCCCAGTCCCATCATGGTCTTCCCCATCAAGGAATCCATGTTTTGTATATCCATTCAAATAAGAATTATACCTGAACCTCATCTCACGAGATATTTTTCAAAAAATGTCCCATCGTGGTCTTTTCAAAATATCTTTGTCCCATCTAGGTTAAGGGCTAAACCTGAGTCTTTTCAAAAATATTTATCTTTGTTTCAACCTTGAGACACCTTTAAAAATCTCTCCTTTTTCACTTCGGGATATTCATCCCAAAAAGTCCCATCACGAGGTCCACATTTTTCTTTTGTCCAAATTACTTTCTTCTCGAGGATTTCGATTCTTCCCAAAACCTTTCAGGGTAAGGTACAAAACCTGAAAAATAAAGCTTTTTAAAGCCAAATCTTCCACACCCAGTTCAGACATTCTGATTGGGGCATTTTTAAAGAAAGCTTGGCGTGTCTTCTTTGCCGCTAAGCTCGGCTTACAACCGGCTTAGCAGCAAAGAAGGGCATCTGTGAACACCCCAAATTTTCCAAAAAATCCAAAAAAAAAATCCTTCTTTGCCCCTGACCTCCGTCTTCTGAATAATTGGGTCAATTTTTAAACCAAATTCCATTCATTTCTCGGATTTGCCGGAATCCAAACTCAATTTTCATTCTTGACACAATATCTGATCCAAATCGAACCCGGATCCATTCCGGAATCCCAATTTTCAAATTTAACCCGATATTTTCCAGAAACCTCATTTTCAGAAAAACCTTACAATTTCAAAACAATTTTTTTTTAAAAATACTTCAAAACCCCGTTTGGATCCCATCTTTTGAAAATCCTTAGGTTTTTCCTCGTATTTTCTCATGTCTTTAGAATTTCTCTCAAAAACTTAAAAAGTTTTTTTATAAAAATATATATTAGCTTAAAACCCTTTTGCTAAAACCCTTTTTAGAAAAACTTTGAAAGAAAGCGCCCTGTTTCTGAATTTTTGAAAAATCTTGTGAATGGTTTTCTCGCCCTCTTCCTTCTCGAACTTTCCTAAAAAACCCTCTCCTTTTCTTCCAACACTCTCTCTCTCTCTCTCTCTCTCTCTCTCTCTCTCTCTCTCTCTCTCTCTAAAGCCCTCTCGATCGCCATCCTCCATCACCAACAACCTCCTCCATGTGCTTCCCCCCTCAACCATCGATCACCAACAGCTTCATCTTCCTCCGCCCTTGATCCCCAACAGATTTCTCCAGATCCTTCCTTCCCCTCTATAAGAATAAGCACAGGGCTGTCCTCTTTCTCATCCGCCTTCATCCCCGCACCCCTCGTCTCCAATCAATCCATTTTCCACCTCCGCATCTTCTTCCCTTCGATTGATCTGCCTTCACCTCAAGATTTCCCTTCTTCTTCACGTATCCTCCCCTTTTTCCCTCTGAGTTCTTCCCCTCAAGGCCACAGAAGAAGCCTCCTCCTCCCTTCAAAATCCTTGCAAATCGGAGAGGATCAACTCCCCCTTGCGAAGCTACAGCCTACAGGAGGCGTTGCTCCATCCTAAATTGAAGCTCTGCGAATCAGCAGAATTCCAACCCTTTTATTATTCAGAATTAACCAGAGAAAGGGGATTATCAACAACAGTGGGGCCTCGCTGAAGGAAGCCGATGAATCCCACAGCAAAGCCACGATTCCAGCACCCATTTTCTTTTCGATTCTTCTTCTGATTTCCTCTTCCTTTATCGGGTCTCCTTTTGATCGGACGAAGGAGATCAAGATCTGCAACAATAGCAAAAGGTAAGTAGTTCATTTTTTTCCTTCTTATTTAGATTTTCCAAAGAAAGTTTCCTTTACGATTTTACTTTTCTGCATCTCTTTGTCATCATAAAGGCATTGGAAGCATGATCGACCTGTTTATAACAGGATCGATCTACCTCTTACTACAATCTTCTGTTTATGGTTTATTTTTCCCCATTGATGCCTTTGATTTACTTTGTCCCGTGGATGCACGCCTTGTAAATCCGACTTGCATATAGCAAATCGGATTACATAGTGCAACAGTAAAGGAATGAATCATTCTGACACTTGTTTTTTATCTTTATTTTTTGTTCTTTTCGTTCATTCTGTTGATTACATTGCTTGCTAATCCTTATCGTAGTCGATTTCTGATTTTCATCCTGTTATCCTGATTTACATGGGAGTTCGGATCCCTCACGATAAATTAGTCTGCACCTTTGTTGATTGGATTTGTTTTCTGTTAGTCATGGTTATCGATATGCATTTGATTTCTTGCTTTTACAATGCCCGATTCATGATTTTCATTTTGCTGCGTTCATGTCTAAGACATTACTACTGTATTCTGTTGATGTTTTAGATTTCTGAGGTTTCATTTTCATTATTAATATCATCCCTATATTTATGATGAAACATTCTGCATATTCTTTTAGATTTTATGGTTCATCCATTTAATTGCTTTCTCTGTTATTTCCCCTGTTGTGATAATAGTCGTCTTGATGTACATCCTCCTATTTTGGCTCGTTTGCGTTTGTATCTCCAGTCTTATGCATTTCAGAATTTGCAAGGATTTTCAGTATGGCTACATTGTTACGTTCTCATTACGAGTAGTGCGAACTCGATTAAAAAATTCTTGGTCATGCCATTGTCATCCTATCTTGCATCCAACATCTTTCTGATTGCTTTCCATTGTTATCCTTTGATCATGCTGCATGCCTTTCTTCTGCTATTCATTGAAATTTGTAACTGATCTCTCAAGTTCAAAATACTTAAAGCAATTGATTCTGGAAAATGGTGAGAAGTCTATCGGCATAGCATTTGTACTTTCACGTTGCATCATATTCCTGTTTGAATTCACTATTGCATGTTCCATTATAGTTATATTTTGCTTCATTATTTTGTTTTATTGTTTCCTTATACATTATATTTTATATGAGTGTGGCATTTATGTTTTTCTTAATTTCATCATTTTCTCATATCTGTCTATAATTGTGGATTCAGCATCTCACTGATCACCTCTGTATTATGTATATAGCCTTTGTACATTATGTTGTTTTGCACTTGGTCACCTGTGTAGTTTTTTTTTCTGTATTTTAATTTTCATTTCCCCTTTGTTAATTTCTATATCAGTGTTAATGTTCATTTGCATTCTCTTACCTATACATATCCAGACAAGCTATATCATGGAATGACCTTTGTGGTCATGCAAGATTTCTGTTTTAGCAACTTTTAGATTGCAATCATATAATCCAGAGACACACGTCACTGTGTTCACAGTAGCTTCACTTGGTGGTGAAGTTGCTCTATGCTCACATCGCTTCCTGCGTTGGTGGTTCAACTTTGTTTCTTGATTACTCATTTCCCTCTTACTCCAGCAACAACCACCTCATTCACCATCTGCTTCCAGTACCATCAGGTCATCATCCTCACACACCACTAGCATCAGATCCACATTAGGATTTCATTACATTAATAGCATCACATTCCATCATTCCCTGTTTGCTACTCAGCGCAACAAAATTTGCATTGCGGGGGATTGAAATAACTTTCTGAAATCTGGGCACATTCTGATAATCCATGAAGTTGTTGCCCTGAATTTCCTTTCACCCATGGATGATTTGTTAAGAAGGAGATCTGGTAGCATTTGTACCTCTGACTTCCGCTTATCTACTATAGCTACCCCTCCAATGTAACAGTGGAAACTATTTCAACATCTAAATAGCTCATAACAGAGTTACATTCTGATTGATGATGTTTGGAAAAGGAGGATTTATATGACATGGAGGCCACAATGAAGATAAGTTGCTGAAAGTCGTGGTGTTTGCATGATAAGAAAGTCTACATTAGATCCTGATCTAATTGCCTTGATCAGCTCATTGAAATTGCAGAAAGTTGCGTAACAGTTGATCAGCTCATTGAAAGGGTAACTGATTTGAAGGATTTTCGGGCACGAATGCAATGACTAGATGTTATGGATTTCCTTTGGGTTGGTTGTACTGCTGCATTATAAATTGTTAGTTCTTCAGATAAGTTTTCCTCTTGCACAAAATCATATATGAAAGGGTTGTTACTTAGGTTTAAGCTTCTATTTCTGCTCTTTCGATTTGTTTTCTTGTAATGTTAGCAAGATCATATATTTCTTGATTACATGATACAGATCAAGTGTTCAAATTCTACCTTCACGCTTTCACATTACTGCACTTCTACTACACAGTGTGTTTCCTGCAACTACCTTCTTTCAGCGGTTTAGTGAGAATGGTAAAAATCAACAAACTCAATGCCATCTTTTTGCTGTAGCACTATCATTACAGGAAATGTATAAGAGGAAAACTGACATCTTAGGATCTGTTTACAAAACTTGAAAGCTTTATAAAGCTCTCTCATGTTTTCTTATATTGCTAATATTTATTGGAGATCTCCAGGAATCATGTGACATTCGAATTGGCTGGGGTGCTGTGATCCTAGCAGAGTTTGTTGCACTCAATGTTGCTGACACTGTTTATCGTGTAAGATCATTAGTTCTCAATCTTGTTCCACTCTTGAAGACGCACAGTTCCAAAATATGCTGTTGTTGAAAGATTATCTGCAAAAGATGTTATTCACCACCATTTGAGGTGTCACCTGCTGCTACTGCAACAGTAGCCATCACACCTACTTCTCCTCAATAAGGTCACTACTTTAACACTAACTGCCACCATTTCTCTACACTTTCCTGCACCATCTCCTAATATATGTCTTCAGCAAAGTCTCTGTTTTCCTTTACTTACATATCCAAGCAATTTCTGTATAATATACATATACATTTCAGTTATCACATAAAATCCTTGATTTTCTGCACTTGCATTTTTTTTTTGGTATGTTTAAATTTACTTGCTTTGTACTTTAGTAAATGGTGATTTAGTTCAATAACATTTACATAAGTGTCATGTTTTAGTAATGCTTTCATTTCACCCTTTGTTTCTTTGTCAGTTTAGAGCCTTAAGGCTAACATATACATTCTCTCATCCCAAGAGATATGTTTTCCACCCAGCATCAGATAGATATTCGAACATTCCATCACCTTGCACCTCAAATACAACGTGATATTTTCTTTCCACATGTATCTTTTACCTTGTACTAACTTACATTTTGCAGGAAATATATGAAAAAGTGTTATTTTTCTTCTTAGATTAGGATTTTAATTTCCATTCAATAATGTAATAGTTAGATATCAATGAGAATCTTTTATTTTCAGTATGAGATTAGAATGTCTGAGCATATATATATTTGTTTCATGTCAATTCTTTCTTTGATTTCTCAAAAATTCACAAATGGGAACACAAATGGCACGTGCACCATTTTATAAAAGGTGATTAAATCCTAAGTTGATGATTTGCATCAATGGCCATAGTGAGGGTGTGAACAAAACTTATGGTTTTCATCTTTTATAGAATAACACTGGATCCACACCGGATCTCTTTTTCAAAATCATCATATTTCAAATATTTTCTTCTTTTATCAGGGTTTAAATTAAAATTAACTCAAAATATATATCAATGGCCATAGTCAGGATATATTGAGAGTTAATTTTATTTTAAACTCTATAAAAGCACCAAAATATGTTTTATTCTTCACCTGAATTCAAATATGATTATTATATAGTACATTCAATGACCATAGTCAGGGATGTATTATACTTTCAATCTTATTTCAATTCATTTAAAGAATGAAATATGTTTTTCAAATTCAATTTCAAATTCTTTAAATTCATTCATCATTTAGGATAGAATTGCATCATATTTTCAAAATTCTTTTTCAAAATCCAAGTGATCTTGAATATATTTCTTCAAATTCTATTTCAATTCATCAATTTTATCTCATTTTCAAGATTCAAGATTCAAAATTCAATTTCAAAGTCCAATTTAACTTTGGAATTTCAAAATTCATTTTTTATATTCAAAGTTTCATTTCAAATTCAAATTCAAATCAAATTTCAAAGTTCAATTCAACTTTGGAATTCTAAATTCATTTTCAGGATTCAATCTCAAATTCAAATTAACATCTCAGATCAAAATTTCAAAAAGCTCAATTTAAACTTTGAAATTCTTGATTCAACATCTAAATTTAAAAAGTTCAAAATCAAACTTATTCTTCATCTTCAAAGTTCCACCTAAAGATTGAGTCTTGATTCTCAATTCAAAATTAAAGTTTTGAGATTGATTCTGAATCTCAAAATTCGATTTTTCCTAAAGTTTTAAATTCAATCTGGGTTTTCAAAACCCAGATCCATCTTCAAAAGTCTCATTTTGGATCTTCAAAAGATCCAAATTCCACCATGAGTTCCAAATTTAGAACCCAATTCCATATTGGATTCAGATCTTCAAAACCCAACTCCATCTTGGATCTCAGACTTCGGATCCAATTCCACTTAGGGATCCAGATTTGCAAATCCAATCTCCATTTTGGATCCCAAACTTCGGATCCAATTCCATTTAGGATTCTAGAATTTAACTTCATTTTGGATTCCAGACTTTGGATCCAATTCCATTTAGCATCCTAGATTTCATATTCAACTTCATTTTTTGGATTCCAGACTTCGGATCCAATTCCATTTAGGATTCCATAATTCAATCTCATCTTGGATTCCAGACTTCAGATCCAATTCCATTTAGGATTTCAGATCCAGAATTCATCTTCATTTTTTGGATTTCAGACTTCGGATCCTATTCCATTTAGGATTCAGAATTCAACTTCATTCTAGACTTTGGATCCAATTCCATGTAGGATTCAAACTTTAAATTCAAATTCCATCTGGAATTTCGTATTTCAAATCCAATTCTATTCTCAATTTTAGATTTTAAAAAAAAAACCAAAAATTCCATTTTCAGATCACATCAGGACTTCTTAAGTCCAAATTCTATTTTGGATTTCATAAATCCAAAATTCCATCCTGATTTCAAACTTTAAATATGGAATCCAATTCCATTTCAAATTCCATCTCCACTTTGAAATCCAGATCCATAATTCAAATTCAAAGTCCATTTTTTATTCTGAAACTTTATTACCTTTTCTCTCAGCTTCAAATCATTATTTTCAAAATCAAGATTTATTTTTCCCAACTCTGATTATTTCAAAGACTTAGAACTTCAAACATTTTTTTCAGATCTATCTCAAAGTTCTAAGTTAGATTCAACTATTTATCATTTCTTCATTTCCATTATCACATTCACTTTAGAATCACTTGAAAAATCTCAGATTTCCAAAAGTGTTTTCTCAAAAGCATATATTTCTGCATTTACATTACACAAGCATGATTCTCTATGCATTTTAGACTTAGAATAATATCTTAGATAATGTTTTAGCAAAGCAAAAAGGCATAAATTCGATCCTTGGTTCGATTACCTCTGGTAAAGGCGCCAGGAACGGTCGAACCTCGTACCGACGAGCGAATCCTGTCTCCCATTTTTTCTGTAATATTTCAAAATGGAGGCGAGTAATTTTCTAAAATATTTTCAAAATTAAGGTCAAGTGAGACCTTGCAAAAGAGTTTCTCTCTCTTTTTTCTGTTCTTTTCTCATTCCCTTTTCTTTCCTGCCTTTTTCATTTTCCTTTTTCCAAAAGGGAAGAAATAGAGGTTAGAAAGAAAAAGAGAAGGAATAGAGAGAAATACCAAGAGAGGAAAAATTTTGCGACGATCACAGGGTTACAATCTTACCAACATCAGTCTTTTTCCTGCCTTCGGGTCACAACTTTATCAAAATTTATCACTTTCCAAGCCTCGGGTTACAACTTCATCAATGTCAATCATTTTCAAATCATCAAATTCAATCTTTCAATCAAAATTCTGCTTTCGAGCTGGTCGGTCAACAAATTCTGCTTTTGAGCTGGTCAGTCAACCCAAATCCTACTTTTGAGCTGGTTGGTCAACAAATCCTACTTTTGAGTTGGTCGGTCAACAAATCCAGCTTTGGAGTTGGTCGCTCTGTCAACCCAAATCCTGCTTTCGAGCTGGTCGGTCAACAAATCCTGCTTTCGAGCTGGTCGGTCAACAAATCTTGCTTTTGAGCTGGTTGGTGTTATCATTGCAAAATTTTACTTTTGCAAGTCAAACTGACCTTTGAAAAAGTTTTTGAAAATAACTCGCCTCCATTTTAAAATGCAGGATAATTTCGAAGAATGGGACTCACCTATCGGTACGAGGTTCAACCATTCCCGGCGCCTTTACCAGGGGTAATTGAACCAAGGATCAAAAGTGTGCTTAGCTTTGCTCAACTTGTCTAAATTGTGTTCTATTTCCTAAATGAATAAAGAATCAGGCATGTGCTATGAATTTTCTGAAAAATGCAGATTTGAAAACATGATGTTTGCTTCTGAGATTTGAAATACTTAGAAAATTCTTGAAAAAGATGTTACTTGAAAAATCGTGAATCATGGTGAAAGAATATTTCTGGGGAAAATAAAAATCGATTTCTGAAGAATTCAAGTGTTTTGTGAAAATGAATTTTTGAGGAATTTCAAGTAACTTTGGAAAACTTGATTTTTCTAAATTTAAACTTTGAAATTGAATATATAACTTGGAAAATCGTGATTTGAACTTTGAAAATACTTGAAATATTATTTGAAAGTTCAAAGTTTTGAGAAAATCAATTTTTGTGTAAGACTTAGAAAATTTTGAGAAAATCAATTTCTCTGGATTGGAATTGTAGTTTGCAAATTGAATGAAATGAATGGATATGGATTTGAAAGATATTTCTTTGAGGAATTGAGAAAATCCTTTTGAGTTTTGAAAAATGCAGTGCATTTTGAAGTTAGCCTAAGAATGTAGGCTGAATGTGGCTAATACGAAGATCACAAATCTGGGTCTCATTCGTATTCTGACTATGGCCATAAATATGAATTTCACCGAGTTTGTCAACTCCCTAAGAGCTTGTGCACATGCCATTCGTGTAGACCATGGTGGATTTATAAAAAATATGCATGAATGATGCATTCATCAGATATTAAAATTTGCATAATTAAACTATATGCAATACAAATCCTAATCTAAGCAGAAATTGAAATTTTTATTCCAAAGTTTACATTTAACTTACATCACTAATTGAATTTAAATACAGGAAAATAAAGTCTTCAATATCCTTGCAAAACTAGAAAACTTGTTAGTGAAGATATGTTGGCTTTTCTAGATTTATCCAGTAATATCTAGAAATTATTGGATTTTGCTAGATATAAGCTTTTTTCAATGATTCCCTGAGATAAACATAATGAAATAAAAAATAAAATTAAAGAAATATGAAAATAGGATTTAAAAATTTGAAATTGGGGTCAAAATAACCAAAATACCTCTGATAGCAAGACTATGGCCTTAAAATCAGGGTTTTCAGAAAGATATTTTGTAAAATACAAATTTTGAAATTCAAATGAGGATAAATCAAACCAAAGATGATATGATAAGATTAAAAATGAGAAAACCAAAGTTTAGAATTTCGAAATTGAGGTCAAATGACCAAAATGCCCCTGATAGCAAGACTATGGCCTTGAAATCAGGGTTTCCAGAAAATATTTTGGTAAAAACTTTGGGTTTAAGATTTAAATAAAATCAAATAACAAGAAAATCGATCATGAAGTATCCTAACATGATTATAAACATGAAAAAACCCTAAAACCATGAACTTATGCATAAAAAATCAAAAATATCACAAAAATCATGATTTTGGCAGTGTTTCAGGATCCTGCGGGCACCCTGTTTTGCAATTTGGCTCATCCAAGCATAAAATGGGTTTCAAAATTAATAAAAATCGACACCTGCACTTTTTCTCACCCTAAAATCATATTGTAATCAAAAAAATATATTTTTGACATTATTCCAATTCAAAAATTGTATTAAAACCCTAAAATATGCTATTTTTACTCATGGTTACATACCAGTTTCAGTGTCAGACCTGAATCAGGGGAAAATTCAAAATGGAAATTTCTAAAAGTTTATATAGCAATAGTAGACAAAAAAATAGATAATCTTCTTTTTACAGATCAGAAAAATCATCTTCGGTTAGGGAAATATCGTTCCGACAATGTGGACTTAAATTTAATGAATATAAAATTGATTAAAACAGGCACTTTCGGTTGCAAATACAAGGAAAAATAGCAAATTTCATTAAAAAAAATTGAGATTTCAGCAGTGAATAATAGATAAATAAATAATGAACTTTTAATTTTACAAATCATGAATCAGATCTACAGTTAAGGATCTATGACTAACACAAGTTGAATTAGGGTTTTTCTAAATCAGAATGAGTTTCAAAACATGGACCTGACTTTCTGACAGAGAAAAAATAGTAAAAGGAGATATAAAAATAAAGAAAAAATACAGTAAATACTAGGCATTAACATGAATCTACTACATTTTATGGATCTCAAATCAAATATCGTATGAAATAAATAATGCATTTGTAAATTATGGTTGAATTTGAACAACGATTTTAATCAACAGAAATCTCGATTTGACTTTATATTTTATTAACAGAGTTTCCGAATCCCAAAATGTCTGATTTTTTTACAGAGACTCAATAACATATTCGTGTATTACATATAAAAAAATCAACAATTTCTAACAAATATTTAAATGCAAAATAACATGCTTTTCACAGATCTAGAATCAAAACACATGAAAATCCAATAAAACATTAAAAAAAACATGATTTAACAATGAAAAACAATAAAAAAAAATATATAACAAAAAAAAGAAATTAAATTTAATGTTGAAATACATGAAATGAACATTAATATGAAAAAAAAATAAAAATAAAAATAAAATAGGGAATCCATGGCTGAAATGAATTTTACCTTTGAAATCATGGATTTAACCCATTTAACGGGTAAATCACATGTTTCGTCGGTTAGGAACATAAAAAACAGCAAGGTAAATGATTCTAATGGATTAAAATCTCAAAAAACAATACCAAATAAGAATAGATCATCTTCTTGGGTCGACCTTGGGGTTCTTGGATGAGAATCTATGGTTAAATCCATGAACACAAGGGTTTTCATAGTGAAATCTAATATAAAATCATAAAAAAATAATAAAAAATAATGAAATAACATTAAATAACTCACCTTGAGGCTGCAGCTGTAGTGGAGGAAGGTGGAGGTTATGGAGAGGAGAGAGAGACCATGAAATTGGGAGAGAAATAGAGCCTCCTTAACCCCTCTAAAGAGCCCTTATTTATAGTTTTTCAAAAACCCCTTAATTAGAGTTAATTAAGGAGTTTTATTTTTTTAGAACTCTTTTCAATTAATCTAATAAAGAAGGCAACAATTTTTTAGAGAATTGTAGCCTAGGTGGGACTCTATATAACCTAATTGACTTAATTAACTTAATTAATAAAAAGAAATTCCAAATGTGGCGCCACCTAGACGGGCTCACATTTGATTTTTTTTTTAAACTCAAATTTAAAAGCTTTAAAAATTGTTGAAAAGCAAAGATGAAGTTTTAAAATCACTTTTGACTCTTCTAACCTAGCTAAGACACTAACTAACCCTAGTCTAACCCTAACTTTTTCAAATGTGGCACCACCCAGATTTGGCCTCACTTGAATTTTCAAAAACGATTTTAAAATTTGAAATTGAGAGGTTTTTCAAAAGATATTCAAAAGTAACCTTGAGATTGAAGATTTTGAAACAACACAGAGTTCTGACTGGGTCAGAACTCCTCTAGATATGGCACCAACTAAGTGGGCCCCACATCAGATTTTTAAAATTTTGAAATAAATACTGAAAATGGCTTTAAAAAGGGGTTAAAATCAACAAATAGAATTCAAAGGTTTGAAAATAGAGTTCTAAGCGAACTGGAACTCTGGACCAGAGTCCTGAACTAATTAGGACTCTGAGATTTTTAGAATTTTGAAGGCCAAATGAAGAAGTTTTTAAAATATTTCATCAGAATCGGTAAAAACAAGTTAAAAAATACAGTCAGGGTTAGAGTCCTAACTCAACTGAAGCTCTGAAATAGAGTCCTGAATTAACTGGACTCTGCAAGATGACCTAATTTTTGAAAAACAAATGAAAAAGAATAAAAATGAAAGTAAAAACAAACTTTAGAATAGACTCCTGACAGGATTCGGACTCTAGGACAGAGTCTTGATCAGACTAAAACTCTAATTTTTTTGGGTATTTTCTAAAAAACAAATAAAAGAACTTGTGAAAACAATAACAAATATTGAAATCAAAACAGAGTTCTGATCCAACTGGGACTCTAGGAACAGAGTTCTAATTAAACTAGGACTCTCAGAATTTTGGATTTTCTTAGAAAACAAATGAGAGGATTTTGAAAAATAAGTGAAAACAAGATATAATCGAAGTTCGGTTCAGAGTCCTGATCTGACTAAGACTATGAAGAAGAGTCCTAATTTGACTAGAACTCTGAAAATTTTTGATTTTCTTAGAAACAAACGATGAGATTTAAACAGAGCTTTTGAAAACCAGTGAAAATGAAGTGAGAAAACAAACTTTGGATATAGTCCTGATTTGATTAGGACTCTAGGATAAAATCCCAAAATTTTAAAATTCCATGATAAATGTATAACAATTTTGATAGATAGAAAGATTTTTGAAAGAATCTCTTAAAATTGAAATCAGGGTCAGAGTCTTGATCCAACTAGGACTCTTCAAACAGAGTCCTGGTTCGACTAAAACTCTAAGTTTTTGAATTCTCTTTGAAAGATTTGATTAAAAACACGTAAGAATAACGATGAAAGATAGAGTTCTGATTCGATTAGGACTCTAAGAAAAAGTCCTAATTCGACTAGAACTCTAAAGTTTTGGCTAAAATAAAAGATTTTGAAAATCAGCTGAAAAGGTTTTAAAATTAAGTAAAGAACAAGAATAAAGGATGAAATCAGGGTAGAGTCCTGATTCGATTAGGACTCTGAGAAAGAGTCCTAATTCGACTGGGACTCTAGGATTTTGGCCAAAAACAAAGGATTTTGATAGGTTTTCTCAAAAATAGGTAAAAAGGGTAGTAAAAGGTAGAGTTTTGACCCGACTAGGACTGTGGAAAAAGAGTCTTGATCCAACTAGAATTCTGGAAAAAGTGTCCTAATTGGACTGGGATTCTGAAATTTTGGCCAAAAATGACGAGAATGGGCAAGGATATGACCATAGCTGGTTTAAAATCAGAATGGGGTTTTAAAAAGATTCAAAAAGGTGAAAATACAAAGTCCTGATCTGACTAAGACTCTAAATGTTTTGAGATTTTTGATAAATAAAGGAATCCAAAAGTGACACCACCTAAATGGGCCTCATTTGAGAATTAAAAACAATTGAAATTGAGTTTAAAATGAATCGAGATTGTTTTCTGAGGAAAACATTTCGAAATATAAGATCCTGGGGGTTGGCAAATGACAAAAATGTTGATTTAAAACCCAGGTTTTGAAGTTGATTTTGAAAGAAAAGTTTTAAAACTCGAATCTGGATTTAATATTTTGAAAACGGGAATTCTGGATCTCGATAATGAGATGCAATGGCATGTAATGCTATGCCATGCGATGAAATGACATATCAAATGTATGCAGTGACCTGTAGTGACTCATGAAATGTAAACACTGAATGAAGGTGAAAATTTTGGGTGTTTACATATGCCGCTCTTTGCTACTAAGCCGGTTGGAAGCCAAGCTTAGTAGAAAATAAAAACACATCAAATTTGGGCCATAAAATTCCCCAGTTAGAAGAATCTAACCGAGTATGACAAAATTGGTCATGACGGTAATGACATATATAGAATGGAGAATAAAGAAGAAGATTCACTTCACCAGAATTAGGCTCAGGCTTGGCCCTTAACCTGGATGGGACGATACCTCATAGAAAAATGAGGCTCAGGCTTAACCCTTAACCTAAAAGAGGACAATAAACATAATCCTCAAATGAAGAAACCATGATAGGACCTTCAAATTTTGCACAATAAATCCAAGAGGGGTTTGCAAAAGGAATAAAGGGGGGTCCCTAAAACTTGAAAAGGGATTGATCTTGGACGTCTCATTACTGAGACTAGATGGCTTTTAAAACAGATGACCTTTTGCAGAAAAAAATCATGTTTAACGCTTAACCTGAATAGGAACATAGAAAATGGAAAGTTAGATGGCGAATAAGATAACTTTTTGAAGAAGAATAAGGCAACTCTTTCGACAACACGAAAGATGAATTCTTTCAACAACGTGAAAGATGACAAAGGCGATCCAAAGGAGCAAGGCGATTCTTTCGACAATGCGAAAGATGAATTCCTTCGACAACGCGAAAGATGACAAAGGAGCTCCAAAGGAACAAGGCGATTCTTTCAACAACGCGAAAGATGAATAAAGCGATCCAAAGGAGCAAGACGATTCTTTTGACAACGCAAAAGATGAATTCTTTCGACAACACGGAAGATGACAAAGGCGATCCAAAGGAACAAGGTGATTCTTTCGACAACGCGAAAAATGAATTTTATCGACAATGCGAAAGATGACAAAGGCGATCCAAAGGAGCAGGGTGATTCTTTCGACAATGCGAAAGATGAATCCTTTCGACAATGCAAAAGATCACAAAGGTGATCCAAAGGAGCAGGGCGATTCTTTCAACAACGCAAAAGATGACAAAGGTGATCCAAAGGAGCAAAGCGATTCTTTCGACAACACGAAAGATTAATTCTTTCGGCAACGCGAAAGATGACAAAGGTGATCCAAAGGAACAAGGCGATTCTTTTGACAACGCAAAAGATATATAAGACAATCCAAAGGTGCAAGGCGATTCTTTCGACAACGCGAAAGATGAATCTTTTCGACAACGCGAAAGATGACAAAGGCAATCCAAAGGAGCAAGGCGATTCTTTCGACAACGCGAAAGATGAATAAGGTGATCCAAAGAAACAAGGTGATTCTTTCAACAACGCGAAAGATGAATAAGGCGATCCAAAGGAGCAAGGCGATTCTTTCGACAACGCGAAAGATTAATCCTTTCGATAATGCGAAAGATGACAAAGGCGATCCAAAGGAACAGGGTGATTCTTTCGACAACGCGAAAGATGAATAAGGTGATCCACAGGAGCAAGGCGATTCTTTCGACAACGCGAAAGATGAATAAGGCGATCCAAAGGAGCAAGGCGATTCTTTTGACAACGCAAAAGATGAATAAGACGATTCAAAGGAGCAAGGCAATTCTTTCGACAACGCGAAAGATGAATCTTTTCGACAACGCGAAAGATGACAAAGGCTATCCTTTCAGCGAGAAGGCTAATCTTTCAACAATGCGAAAGATGACAAAGGCTATTCTTTCAGAGAGAAGGCTAATCTTTCAACAATGCGAAAGACGACAAAGGTTATCCTTTTAGAGAGAAGGCTAATCTTTCAACAATGCGAAAGACGATAAAGGCTATCCTTTCGGAGAGAAGGCTAATCTTTCAACAACGCGAAAGACGACAAAGGCTATCCTTTCGGAGAGAAGGCTAATCTTTCAACAACGCGAAAGACGATAAAGGCTATCCTTTTGGAGAGAAGGCTAATCTTTCAACAACGTGAAAGATGACAAGGCTATCCTTTCAGAGAGAATAGAGGTGAATCTTTCAATAATGCGAAAGACGATAAAGGCTATCCTTTTGGAGAGAAGGTTAATCTTTCAACAACGCGAAAGACGACAAAGGCTATCCTTTTAGAGAGAAGGGTAATCTTTTAACAACGCGAAAGATGACAAAGGCTATCCTTTCGGAGAGAAGGCTAATCTTTCAACAACACGAAAGACGTTAAAGACTATCCTTTCGGAGAGAAGGCTAATCTTTCAACAACGCGAAAGACGACAAAGGCTATCCTTTCGGAGAGAAAGGTAATCTTTCAACAACGCGAAAGACGATAAAGGCTATCCTTTCAGAGAGAAGGCTAATCTTTCAACAATGCGAAAGACGACAAAGGCTATCCTTTCGGAGATAAGGCTAATCTTTCAACAACGCGAAAGACGATAAAGGCTATCCTTTCGGAGAGAAGGCTAATCTTTCAACAACACGAAAGATGACAAAGGTTACTCTCTTAAGGAGGCAAAAGGTGATACCGAGATGTGTCAAAATGGATATCGAGCTCTTTACTTCATTTCGGGACAACAAGAAAATATTGCCAAAATGTTAAAAATTGTTTGTTGATTTAAAATACCTGAAACTGATGTATATTGGTATGAAAATATTTTCTCTTTTCTACCCAAAGTATTACCTCCAATTGGGCTAACTCCGTAGATTCTAAATTCAAATTCAAATTGCTTACAATTGGCCTTCTTCAAGGAAGCTATCAATTTCCCTGATATGAATGGGAAAGAAAGAATTCTCATTGTGAAAGCAATTAGTGAAAGGATATTGATAAAAGAATTTCACAAAATTAAAGAAGATTCTTGGTAGATTCGGCAGTTTGATATCCTGGGATTTTGTTCTCATGATGATCTTTCTACACTCTTTTTTTTGACAGAATTGATGCTCTTTTGGGTTTCTTTGGGGGAATTCATTACACCAGCCTTCATTTTGGAGATGTTCTGGCTTTTCTCTCTCTCTCCTTTTCTGGAAGAGTATGTCACAAACTTCTTCATCTTGAAGATGTTCTGATCCTTCTTTGCCTTAGGGGTTATATTGACGATATTGGCTCATTGGCTGGTGGTCTCTTGATGATAGCTGAAATTAAATATCTTTTAGGGTTTGTCGGGAGGCTCATCGCAGTCGCCTTCATCTTGACAATGATCTGAACTTTCCTTGGAAGGATCCATCACAAACTCCTTCATCTCGGAGATGATTCAAATCTTCTTTGGCTCTGGGGGTCTAATTCGCATAATTCGTCTTCATCTTGATGACAATTGAGTGATCCCTTTTGTAGATATTTAATTACAGCTTAAATGATTGAGGAGATATGAGAATTGAGTGGGTTTTTTTGTATCACCCAGGATATTTCGACTGCCTTATTTTCGCAAGAATGATCTTTAAAAATGTGCCATTGACTGCGATCAATATCGATCACTTATAGCTTTGCAACAACATTGAATCTTCTTTGCTGGCCATATCGAGGATTTATTCTTCATCCATTTGGTTGGTCAATAGAAAGAATTTAGATTTTGAATCCTTCTTCGCAAAAGCTTTGTCCTTTTGGAAATAATACTGAAGGTAATTCTTTTGGTGCAGTAAAAGATTTTTGAGATCAACAACTATTTTTTATGACAAATTGGCAAAATATTCTTGGAATCCTTGGTGAAAGAAATCACTTAAGGTCTTAATGACACATCTGTGGCTAGATTAAATCTTGAAAAGACTCAGTAAAAGATCAACTCGAAAGTTGAGTTTTGTTTTGACTTACTAGCTCGAAAGCAAGATTTGTTGACCGACCAACTCGAAAGTAGGATTTCGGTTGACCGACCAGCTCGAAAGCAGGATTTGTTGACCGACCAACTTGAAAGCAAGATTTGTTGACCGACCAGCTTAAAAGCAGGATTTTGAGTTTGACAGACCAGCTAGAAAGCAGGATTTGTTGATCGACCAGCTCGAAAGCAGGATTTGTTGACCGACTAGCTCGAAAGCAGGATTTTGAGTTTGACCGACCAGCTCGAAAGTAGGATTTGTTGACCGACCAGCTCGAAAGCAGGATTTATTGACCGACCAGCTCGAAAGCAGGATTTTAAGTTTGACCGACCAGCTTGAAAGTAGGATTTGGGTTGACTGACCAGCTCGAAAGCAGGATTTGTTGACCGACTAGCTTGAAAGCAGGATTTGGGTTGACCAACCAACTCGAAAGCAGGATTTATTGACCGAACAGCTTAAAAGCAGGATTTATTGACCGAACAGCTTAAAAGCAGGATTTAGGTTGACCGACCAACTCGAAAGCAGGATTTGTTGACCGACCAGCTTGAAAGCAGAATTTAGGTTGACAAACCAGCTCGAAAGCAGAATTTTGAGTTGACCGACCAGCTCAGAAGCAAGATTTGTTGATCGACCAGCTCTAAAGCAAGATTTGGGTTGACCGACCAGCTCAAAAGCAAGATTTTGAGTTTGACCGACAAGCTCGAAAGCAGGATTTGTTGACCGACCAGCTTGAAAGCAGGATTTTGAGTTGACCGACCGGCTTGAAAGCAGGATTTGGGTTGACCGACCAACTCGAAAGCAGGATGTGTTGACCGACCAACTCGAAAGAAGGATTTGTTGACCGACCAGCTTGAAAGCAGGATTTGGGTTGACCGACCAGCTCGAAAGCAGGATTTATTGACCGACCAACTCAAAAGTAGGATTTAGGTTGATCGACCAGCTCGAAAGCAGGATTTGTTGACCGACCAGCTCGAAAGCAGGATTTGGGTTAATCGACCAGCTCGAAAGCAGGATTTGGGTTGACCAACCAACTCGAAAGCAGGATTTGGGTTGACTGACCAGCTCAAAAGCAGGATTTAGGTTGACCAACCAGCTCGAAAGCAGGATTTGGGTTGACCAACCAACTCGAAAGTAGGATTTGTTGACCCACCAGCTCGAAAGCAGGATTTGGGTTGACCGACAAGCTTAAAAGCAGGATTTTGATTGAAAGATTGAATTTGATGATTTGAAATTGATTAACGTTGATGAAGTTGTAACCCGAAGACTTGGAAAGTGATAGATATTGATAAAGTTGTAACCCGAAGGCAGGAAAATGACTGATGTTGGTAAGATTGTAACCCGAAGGCTTGAATTTGAGAATCTGGTAAAGTGGGCGGCCTAGAGGCCTGATTGACAAAATTAGATGACCTGAAGGTCGACATTGAGAATTAAACAACCCGAAGGTCAAAATTGGGCATTGAATGACATAAAGGGTCAAAATGGGAAATCAAAGATCAAAGTTGGAGGAATTTAATGACCCAAAGGTCGAAGTTGAGAATTTGAATGACCCAAAGGTCGAAATTGGAAATTGAGTGACCTAAAGGTCGAAATAGAGAATTGGGTGACCCGGTGGTCGAAATTGGAAATTGGAAATTGAAAATTGAAAATTGAAAATTGGAAATTGGAAATTGGAAATTGGAAATTGGAAATTGGAAATTGGAAATTGGAAATTGGAAATTGGAAATTGGAAGAATAGATATTGAACTTGAATTCTGATGGAAGGTCAGCACGAAGACTGCACCTAAAAGATCGACTAATGCGACCAATGGGTAAGACACTAACACGAGTGCTAGATTTCGAAAGAGTACCAATACGAGCATCGAGTTTTTGAAAATATATCACTATAGACATTGGATTTTGAACTTGTGCCAGCGCGAGCACTAGATTTTGGAAATGTATTGGTGTAAAAATTGAATTGTGAAAATGAACCAGTATAAGCACTGGATTTCGAAAATCACCTAGTATTTGAATTTTGATCTTTTTTCTTGGAAAGTGACCGGCACTCCCGAGAAATTTGGGAATAGTGATGGGAATGATTGTTGGGGCTAAGACTAATTAACAAAATAGTATTAAATATTAGGGTTTTAGAAATGAGTTTTGAAATACATATAACACAAGGGCTAAACGAATTTAGATTTGCATCGAATTGAATATAAAGCACACTGATATAGTTGAGAAAATAATCAGATTTTAAAACCATAAAAATATTTATAAAAATAAAAAACAAATAGGAAAAAGTTGAGTTTACCCTTATTTCTGCAGAAAAGGGTTCTATAGAAATCCAATTTGAGAAAAACAACCGAATAAAATATCAAATGATGCCTTAAAATCCTAAAAATTGATATGTAGACCCCTAACAACCCTGAAAACACTGTAGAATCAAAAGAAAATTTTTGCTGAATATCCAGGAAGAATTATTTAATTAAAAAGTGGAGGCCAATTACAATTAAAAAAAAACATGTTGCAGAACAGGATATTCTGTAACCCGCCTCAGTTTTAGGTAAAATTAAAAGATCAAACAGGCATAAAAAGTTATCAAATTTCTATATAATAAATTAGACATGCAGATGAAGAGATCCATTTTAACAAAATTCAAAAATCTTTTCTAGATTTTGAGATATTAATGAAATAAATAGTTTTAAAATCTGTGAAACATGAATAGAGGGCAGCAGACCAATTTCTGTAATTTGGCTGGTTCAGGGGGTAAACAAAGTTAATTTTTCCTAAATTTATGGGAAACATTGCTTGAAAGGATCAGGAAACCACTCTAATTTACAGAAATTAAAAATTTGTTAAGATTTGGGCATAACAACTTTGCAAAGTCATTGCTCTGGCTTAGAAAACTAACATGTTACAGAACATGATATTTTATAACCAGTCACGGTTTTCAACTAAAATAAATGATCAAATGGCCATGAAATATCATCAAATTTGGCAGGAATAAACTGGATATGTAGAAAAAGAAACCATTTTTAAAGATTCAAAAAATCATCTCCGATTAGGGTGATATGACTCTGGTAAGTTGAACCTGATCATGAATAATGTCATAATGATGCAGTGTTTGATTTTTGAAAACACATTAAATGACATGATAAAAATATGAAATTTGGTCAGAATCCCGTAGACATATGCATGAACATCTCATAAAAATTTTAACTTGAAATAACAAAGATTCATATGCAAAATAGCATTGCTAACAGGGGACCATAATTGAATATTTCAATGTATGAGCTATTAAACATGATAAAACCTAACTTATGCATGCATGAACAATAAAAACGTGAGATCAAGCATCCTTGATCTTCCATGAATGTTCAGATGATGAAAAATAAAATATATGATGCATAAATAAATAAAATAACAGGTTGAAGCATGGATTTGATTTATTATGGCCATGATAAAGAGGGATTCGACCTATGAGAGGCTGAATCTCCATCTTCTTGTTGGCTGAAATAAAATATAGCAACTAAGATCAAAATATATGAAAGAAAAACATGAAAAACAAGAGTCTCTCTGCAACTAAATGGATCATTGATGCCATCACATGAAGATCAAATGAAAAGGAAGAAGAAAAGAGCAAAAGAAGGGGGTGGCACCATGGAAAAAGAAAGAAAAAAAAATAAACAAGAGAGAGAGGGAGGTTTTTACCTTGGGGTTGGAGAACTTGAGGGAGAGGAAGAGCAAGGTTGGGAGAGAGGGAAGGAAGAGAAGAAAGGAAAGAGTGGAAAAGAAGGAAAAGGAAAGGAAGAGAGGGAAGAGTAGAAAGAAGTGAGAGGGGGAATGGAAAGAATGAGAGGGAGGAGGTTGACCCCCTTGTGGGGCCCTTCTACCCTCTTGGCTGACCTAAAATAAATAAATAAAGGAATAAAAAAAAGAATTTTGAAAAAGTAAGAAAAATAAAAAAAAATAGAAAGTTTTGAGAACTTAATAATTAAAGAAGGAAAAGGAAAATGGAAAAAGAAGGGAGGTCGACCTCCCTAATGGGGTCCACTTTGGCATTATGTTTTATTTTTCTTGTTGGCCTAAATAAGATTTTAACATAAAAAGAATGCTAAAAATTAAAATGAAAATTAATAAATGCAAAATACTTATCAAAGTGTAATTAAAACACTAAAAAAGGGAAATTGAGAAGGCTCTAGATGTGGCACCACCTAGGTGGGCCCCATCTAGATTAGATTGGATCTAAGACCCATGCTAGATCCGAGATCCAAATCAATAGACGGGTTTGGATCTAGATTTGGTACACATAATTTTTTTGAAAAGATATTTAAAATACCAAATCTTGAAATGTAAAAGCACTAGATTTAAAATGTCCTTTTCAATCAATTTTGAATATAGGTTAAGGACTGGATCGAAAGCAAATTCGAATCTAGATCTGAAGCTTCAAATGACAGATGGATTTTGATCTCAGTCGATGAGCCTGATCCATGCTCAAAAATGGTAGACAGATCCTGGATCGATAATAAACTTGCCAAAATGGATCCTGACATAATAAACAAATGAAATGGATCTTGGATTAAGTGGATCCTAGATCAAAGATAAAATTAGAAACTGGATCCTGGATAACAAATGATTGGATCTTAAATATCTGATGAGATAATCAAGGTTCAGAAAACAAGATTGAACTCTGGATATAGATAACAAAATGAATTGGATAAAAGATCCAGGTCCAGGATAGAAAATGGATATTAGATATCAGATCCAACATTGGATCTAATATCCAAATTGGAACATGAATTGGGTCTCGGATATAAATATAATTTCAAAAAAAAATTTGGTTGGAGTTCAGACTCAAAAATAATTGAATTGCCACTCTAAGTAGAAATGACCAAGATCAGAAATGATTTTGCCCTCTAGGGCGAAGAGTGACACTTGGAAGGTGATGTTTGAACTGGGTAAAACTTGTAACTTCTCAAAAAATTTAACCTTAATTATAGTTCAAATATTAAAATTCTCCAAAATTTAAAACTCTACATATTTTTTTTTTATTAGTATAAGTAAATCAGATCTTATAATGCAGAAACGATTTTTAAAAACGGTTAAGACTTTGAGAGCGGTTACACTAAAGATAACAATCAAATCAAAATGTACGAGATATACACATTTTAAACCACGTACGATATAAGACTGAAATATGAAGAGTTTTAATTTTATTTCAAATCAGAGTATGCAAAAATACTTCAGTCTCTATATAATCAAGTACTTAAAATGAAAAGATCATGAATACCAAGATTGCAAGGTAAGAGTGGATCATCGAGGATGCAGCTCGAGCAACCCTTCGCTCTAACTACTCATCATACTTTACCTGCATTACCTGTCCCCTATAAAACGGGGTCAGACTCGCTAAAGTCTGGTAAAGCAACTCAAACTCAAACTTAAAGAAAACATATCAAGCATTTAAAGGTAAAGTTATATTATTCATCCATCGTCAAGTGATAGACAAGGGAACAATGTACTATGAGTCCTTCATTTTAAGCATTCGAACATAAAGTATTTAAAGGCATTTCATCACTTAATATTCTATTCAACCTTAACTCACGTAATAAAGCATAATCTATATGCATTCAAGTCATACACGTCATCGCATAAATATATATATATATATATATATATAAAGACATTAAAATCATTGCATCATTTTCATATGCATTCATAATTTTTATAAACAATAAGTCAAATCACATTTGACCATTCTAACGTGAAACACATGCACATACCTTATAAGTAATTTAGTTAGATATTCATGATACACATTAATCGTGATATATATAAGTGTGATATATTTACTCAGATAATCGTAATGCAATCATTTGCAATGAAACTACGTAGGCGTGATGTATCATTCACCTAATAAGTCAAAATTAGTCATTTATAGTCATGATGTGTCATTTACCTATACGCTAACATAAACGTCACAATCATAACCTCATATCAAGATCTAAAATCAATAAAGATCTGATTATCATATCTGAGTTCAATATATAATCATGCTATAATAGAAAAGTCAAATCTATAAATTTATAATTGGCTATCTCAATCACCTCAGAAGATCACAATTCATCATAACATTTCATTTATTCTTAATAAAGATTTACAAAATTTATGCCGGATTACCTGGTCTAGGAAATATACAACCTTACAAGAAGTTACCGCTCTAGACAGATGGTTTGCCTGGTCTTGGACAATGCACTTCCTCACAGGAATATACCGTCTTCGCGGGCTATCCGCTCTTGGACAATGCACTTTCTCGCAGAGACTTACCGCTCTAACAGGATTACCTAATCTGGTCATGCACACCCTCACAGAGAATCCTTTGGGAACAGTTCCCCAACGGGTACCATATCCAGTGAAAACTATTGTGATACATGCATCAATATAATTGACCACTCTAAGGGTTGATAGCCATCAACACGGGCATAAGCATGTATACGATCAAAGCATCACATCATACATCACTTCATATGGCATTAAAATTATAAAATCACACATTTAACCAATAAGGCTTCATGAACCAAAGTTCACTATTGAACTTAAACATTTATCACATGCATTCATAATTTCATTTCACATGGTATTTAAATCATATCATACAGAAGCATATTATCCTACGCATCATATCATCGCCATGAAGAACATTGCACTTCATAAATTGAACCTCGAAGCATGCGTAAATAAAACATGAGTTCTATGCATGCATACGTAAACATGCATATTTCATAATACGAAGCAACTAAACCTCAACATACATAACTCCTACGTAGTTCGAGATTTGCACACACGATAAAAGTCATATGCATTTTTCACCACATGAATCGATATATCACCTTAGATATAATTGTGTAAGGCTTGGTCAAAATCTCATTGACCATCCTACCATACATCATATGCATATATTTCTCAAATAAACAAGACATACAAGTTCAAAACAATTTATAACATTCGCATGCACTCTTCCATACAAGAATAAATGAGTCCATCATATGACAAGACAATATATATAATATTCACATTATGCATCGAACATGACTTATACATATCCATAGTAGTTATATATGCATCATGTATCAAATTCATACAAACACACAAAGCAATATAGTATGCACAAACCAAAGTATGATGGCACACATTGCGTATATATTATACATTCATAAGTGCACGGGCATTCAAACCCACAAACAGGTGTACCTGCAGCAAATACACTCCATATTCCGCTAACTAGAATCATGATAAGCATGATCTCCGAATTACAATCACAAGAGTCCTAGATATCTATAACTAAGTGAAGTGTGTGAGCATAACTTATATTTGCAATTCATTTAAATATTCAGTGCAACGACATCATGCTTACATAATTAGTGCCTAAACATGCTCTCTACAAGTTCAGTTAAGGTATCTTACCTTAATAATGTGAAGAACAATGAATCGAAACTCAAAATATCGAAGAGTTTCGAAGTTCGCAAAGACCGCTACCCAAAAAATACAACAAACCCTTCGTGTGCGAACACAAATGCCAAAAACTCAAAAAATACCAATTATAACAAGATTAGCCAAAAATAGCAAATTATCCTATAAATCATTACCAAAAGCCAAATAACACACAAATACACTCAAATAATTTACAAACTCCATCAAAAATATATTTAAATATAATATATATATAGTGATTTATAGCCCAAAATAGTTCTATAAATGCAAATTATACCCTGATTGGCTTGAATAAACAAATGAATATGTAATAAACAAATAAATAAAATTGAAAAGCTAGAAACACATTTCTAATTTGGAGATAAAAAATGAGTTCTTTATTTATTAATAATCCATAAAAATTATGGGTTTTACATCCTGCCCCCCTTAAAAAAAATTGTCCTCAAAATTTATACAATCATTTAAACAGTTGAGAGTATTCATCAGGTCATTGACCCTTCTTACCCAAATCATCTGGCAAAGAAAAGATCACAAAATAAATATGAGTCTTAGGCATATTTTTAAGTTAACATCAACAACATTTCAAGCATCACAAATCATACAGGTCTTTCAAATTTAATATTGACACCTTTCATATATGTGCATCTACAGGATTTAGAAACGAATATCTTACTTGTGACGATCGTCTTACTCGCATCTTGTGGCCACTGTTACCAAACTGCTCTGATACCATTTGTAACGCCCCAAAAATTTTAACCTTAATTATAGTTCAAATATTAAAATCTTGAGACCAATTTTTTTTTCATAAGTATAAGTAAATCAGATCTTATAATGCGAAAACGATTTTTAAAAATGGTTAAGACTTTGGGCACGGTTACACTAAAGATAACAATCAAATCAAAATGTATGGAATATACACATTTCAAACCACGTATAATATAAGATTAAAATATGAAGAGTTTTAATTTCATTTCAAATCAGAGTATAAAAAAATACTTCAGTCTCTACATGATCAAATACTTAAAACAAAAAGATCATGAATACCAAGATCGCAAGGTAAGAGTGGACCCTCGAGGATGCAGCTCGACCAGCCCTTCGCTCCAACTACTCATCATACTTTACCTGCATTACCTGTCCCCCATAAAACGGGGTCAGACTCGCTAAAGTCTGGTAAAGCAACCCAAACTCAAACTTAAAGAAAACATATCAAGCATTTAAAGGTAAAGATATATTATTCATCCATCGTCAAGTGATAGACAAGAGAACAACGTCCTATGAGTCATTCATTTCAAGCATTCAAACATAAAGTATTTAAAAGTATTTCATCATTTAATATTCTCTTCAACCTTAACTCACATAATAAAGCATAATCTATATGCATTCAAGTCATACAAGTCATCACATAAATATATATATATATATATATATATATATATATATATATATATATATATATATATATATATATATATATATATATATATATATGCATTTAAGACATTCAGATCATTGCATTATTTTTATATGCATTCATAATTCTTATAAACAATAAGTTAAATCACATTTGACCATTCCAACGTGAAACACACGCACATACCTTATAAGTAATTTAGTTAGATATTCATGATACATAGGTGTGATATATTTACTCAAACAATCGTAATGCAATCATTTGCAATGAAACTATGTAGGCGTGATGTATCATTCACCTAATAAGTTAAAACTAGTCATTTATATGCGTGATGTGTCATTCACGTATACGCTAACATAAGTATCACAATCATAACCTTATATCAAGATTTAAAATCAATAATGATTTGATTATCATATCTGAGTTCAATATATAATCATGCTATAATAGAGAAGCCAAATCTATAGATTCATAATTGGCTATCTTAATCAACTTAGAAGATCATCACAATTCCTCATAACATTTCATTTATTCATAATAAAGATTTACAAAATCAACGCCGGATCACGGTCTAGGAAATATAGAACCTCACAAGGAGTTACCGCCCTAGACGGATGGTCTACCTGGTCTTGGACAATGCACTTTCTCACAGGAATATACCATCTTCGCGGGCTACCCGCTCTTGGACAATGCACTTCCTCACAGAAACTGACCACTCTAGCTAGATTACCTGATCTGGTTATGCAAACCCTCACAGAGAATCCTTTGAGAACAGTTCCTCAACGGGTACCATATCCAGTGAAAACTAATGTGATACATGCATCAATACAATTGACCACTCTCAGGGTCGATAGCCATCAACACGGGCATAAGCATGTATACAATCAAAGCATTACATCATACATCACTTCATATGACATTAAAATTATAAAATCACATATTTAACCAATAAGGCTTCATGAACCAAAGTTCACTATTGAACTTAAACATTTATCGCATGCATTCATAATTTCATTTCACGTGGCATTTAAATCATATCATATAAAAGCATATTATCCTATGCATCATATCATCGCCACGAAGAACATTGCACTTCGTAAATTGAATCTCAAAGCATGCATAAATAAAACATGAGTTTTATGCTTGCATACGTGAACATACACATTTCATAATACGAAGCAACTAAACCTCAACATACATAACTCCTACGTAGTTCGAGATTTGCACACACGATAAAAGTCATATGCATTTTTCACCACATGAATCGATATATCACCTTAGATATAATTATGTAAGGGTTGGTCAAAATCTCATTGATCATCCTACCGTACATCATACACATATATTTCTCAAGCAAACAAGACATACAAGTTCAAAACAATTTATAACATTCACATGCATTCTTCCATACAAGAATAAATGAGTTCATCATATGACAAGACAATATATATAACATTCATATTATGCATCGAACACGACTTATACATATCCATAGTAGTTATATGTGCACCATGTATCAAATTCATACAAACACACAAAGCAACATAGTATGCGCAAACCAAAGTATGATGACAAACATTGCGTATATATTATACATTCATAAGTGCACGGACATTAAAACCCACACACAAGTGTACCTGCAACAAACACACTTCATATTCTGCTAACTACAATCATGCCAAGCATGATCTCCGAATTACAATCAC
Source organism: Nuphar pumila (assembly GCF_984573655.1). NCBI lineage: Eukaryota > Viridiplantae > Streptophyta > Magnoliopsida > Nymphaeales > Nymphaeaceae > Nuphar > Nuphar pumila. Next base: position 27,076,245 of record NC_143259.1, on the reverse strand, counting down.
AAGAGTCGTAGATATCCATAACTAAGTGAAGTGTGTGAGCATAACTTATATTTGTAATTCATTTAAATATTCAGTGTAACGACATCATGCTTACACAATTAATGCCTAAACATGCTCTCTACAAGTTCAGTTAAGGTATCTTACCTTAATAATGTGAAGAACAATGAATCGAAACTCAAAAGACCGAAGAGTTTCAAAGTTCGCAAAGACTGCTATCCAAGCAATACAACGAACCCTTTGTGTGCGATCACAAATGCCAAAAACTCAAAAAATGTCAATTATAACAAGATTAGCCAAAAATAGCAAATTGCCCTATAAATCATTACCAAGAGCCAAATAACTCACAAATACACTCCAATAATTTACAAACTCTATCAAAAATATATTTAAATAATATATATAGTGATTTATAGCCCAAAATAGTTCTATAAATACAAATTATACCCTGATTGGCTTGAATGAATAAATGAATATGTAATAAATAAATAAATAAAATTGAAAAGCTAGAAACATATTTCTAATTTGGAGATAAAAAAATGAGTTCTTTATTTATTAATAATCCTTAAAAATTATGAGTTTTACAGAACTGGGTTCTAAGGATTCTGAACTCAAGTGAACTAAAAAAACATTATCTTAAGTAAATTCTCAGACCAGATGATCGAAAACAGACACAATTCTAAGAAAAATGGTGAGAAATTCACTCTAGAGTGAAGTGAGCAACGAGAGTGTACCGGGTTTGAGCTAAAATCAAAGTGACATATACTAAAATAAACTAATTTCAAAGCTTAAACGAGCTAAACGAGCTGAATCTTAGCTAGGGTTAGCTCAATTCTAGCTAAAATGAACTTCAAGAATGTGGGAAAGAGGTTTAAACTAAGACTGGACCACTTGAACTCCTGATGAACTTAAGTTAGACACAGGAGAATAGGATTTACTGGAATTGACTAACTCTAGGACAATTGGCTTGAATTTGAGCTAGAAATGAGCTTGTTTATCATGAAATGAACCAAATTTAGCTGAAATGAATAGAGTTTACTCATCGTGAGCTCAAAGGAGCTAGAAATGACTGACATTCTAATTCTTTTAAACTTAAAATGAGCTGGGTTGAGCCTAACTGACAAAGATCTAAGGTGACCTAGGGGTAAAAATGATAATTTTATTGGTAAAATATGGTAAAATGATACCTAAGCTAGAATGGACCTAGGGGTTAGAATCCTACACTATACTGCAGAGATTAACATTTGTAAAAGGGGGTATCCGGGGATGAACCTGGAAAATTTGGGATGTTTACAACAGGGTATCACATGGATGAAACGAAGTGAGAACTAGGGTCGAGGCCCTTATAGAGCGACTGAAATCGTCCCTCGGAGAAGGTAGGGAGACTGAGTTTTGGTTTGATCTATGGTCGCAGAAGGGTCCTCTCTTGTTGCAACTTCTGATGAATTCGCAAAATGTACTATATGATACATTACGCAATATCCAAGTCACAGATATGATTGACAAAGATAGTTTTCCTAATGTTAAAATTATTGATTTAAGGGTTAGTCTTCCTCCATTGACCTTGCAAGAGGTGGAGTGAAAAATATGAAAACCTAGGGAAAGGAAGGAACTAAAATGGAAAAGAGAATGGTGGTTTTTCCTTGAAAAGTGTATTGGAAGCAATTTGTGATAAAAATCAGCCAAACAGAATTTGTAATCTTGTATGGAAAAGTAAAGCCTCATCAAGAGAAATCTTCACTCTGAGACTTGCTATAGAGGGTAGATTGTTGACCCAAGACCGCCTTAAAAGAATTGGATACCATTTAGCCAATAGGTGTCTTCTGCAAGAAGCAAGAAGAAATTGTTGACCACCTGTTCATCGGTTGTGAATGGGTGAAAAGTGCATGGAGAATGATCACAATAATTTTGGAGAAAAATGGAAACCGGGCATCAAGACTAATTAGGTGGGCTGGTAGGAAATTTAAAGATAAAATAGTGCAGTATAGTTGGGTTTCACATTGTTATATGGCAAATATGGCTACCGAGAAATGACAATATACTTGGGATTTAAGGTAAATCTCAGGAACAGTTTTTACAGGAAATGAACAGTTAGAGAGCAGGTTGTCATAATTTTGGAGCCCTCTGTTTCAGAGGTAGCATGTAAATGGCAACACCTGAGAGACTGGTCACCCCAACCCCGAGGACGGTCCAAGCTGAATATAAGTAGCATATATGGGGCAGAGTGGTGTGTTGGGTATCAGTTGTGGTCTCGTGAAGGCAAGGTATTAAGTGCAGGTTGCATAAAAAAAAGAAGGCTCACAGTAGGAAAGAGAGTGGAGTTGTTGGTTAGACATAATCAAAGAATCCTGAATAAATGAGAAAGTTATCAGTGAAACGAGCAGGGCAGATATTGCAACCGGTCTAAATAGCATATTGGAAGGCAGAGATAGCTCGGTCCACATCCCTTCAGTTTTGATTGACTATCTGTATAGTTTTGACTGATTAAAAATTTGAACCATTCTTGTACAGCTAACAGTCTGAGTAAAAAATTAGTTCTTCTTGCTAGAGAGGGTTTGATCCAATCTTGGAAAGATTAGCCTCATGACTGGCATCACACCCATTTTTGTGGATGATTGTAATAGTTTTCATGTTTTTTCAATGAACTGGTAGGGGTCTAACTAACCCAAGCTTGACTATAAAAAAAAAATAAGTTTTTATGTTTGAAACCATAAATCTTAGTGACAGACTAGGCACAGGGATCTAGGGTGGGCCCTATTGCCTAGCCCAGGCACCTAGGCAGAAGTAGGGTATTTTTTTTTGTTTTTAAGGTTAAAAAAGGAAAAAGGAGGAAGGGTTCCTCTCTCTCTCTCACGCCCAGAGAAGGCAAAGGAGAAGAAAGACGGAGGCGGTGGCGGCTTCATATACACCAGCTACCTCTCTTCTTTTTTTTTTCTTCTTTTTTTTATTCTTCCTCCTCTCGCATCCACAACACCCTTCTTGTTCTCTCCTTTTATCTTTTTTTCCTTCTTCCTCCCATAGTCTCCTTCATTTTTTCCTTTTCTTCCTGTTTTACTTTTTTCCTTTTTCCTCCTCCATTTCTTCTGTGTATTTTCTTTATGATTTTGTGTGCATATACATGATTTGCTGTTGTGCTTTATGATGTGCCTTACAGTTACTGCATTTTTTTAATTTTTCCTTATTCCCAACTAGGCAGCCCCAGTTAGGTGCCAACAAGGCTTTTGAGGGTAGAGCTTTTGACTACATAGGAGACATAAAATCTCCTCCAGCCCCCTTTAGGTGCCCCCACCAGCATCACCCTCCATTAACCAACTAAATTGTCTTATAGTACTTCCCCATTTGCAGCACTCACTTTGTAGTCTAACTAGGTTAGGCTGCATAGACCATACTAAAAGTTGACAAGATACATGACGTTGCTCAAGAACCTGAAAGAAAAATAATATGCTGCATGGTTAGCAGAAAGGCCCTCCCTCAGGAAATTAGTTTCTTAAGAAAGCATGTCTGGAGTAGACTTCTAGCCAACATTTCTCTGTCAATTGCTGGAACCATCTACCATTTGTAAAATTATCCTGAACGACACATAGTTTTGAAAATCCACTTGCTCTAAAATGAACATAGGCATGGAATTTTTTCAAAATTACTGCAGAAAGAAATACTGAAGTCCTATAAACTTTAGCTCCCAGGATAAAAACTCTTCCTTTGCCAACTTGCCAAACTTGTTTCATCACATTGGGCATTAAGTCGGATAATATTGGATATCCAAAAAAGCTAAGTTTTCATGTTGTATGAATTGTAGAAAAGTTACAAGAGAACATTGCAGCACAAAAAATCAGCCACCAAATAATTTCTCCAAAATGAAGATCTAACAAAGAGCAAAGAAATAATATACCACTCATTTGTGTGCCAAGAATACCCCAAAAGAGATCAAACAAGGAAGCAAGGAGTGATGATAACACACACACACACATTAACACATTTTGGTCCTAGGCTTTGGTTGGTAAACTACATTCTTCCTGAAAGGAAACAGTTTCACTTAGAGTTGCCTTCCACAACACCCTCAACCAAAAAAGAGAGGAAAAATCCTCTAGAAGCAGGAATACAATGAGAACAGAGGAAAACCAGCCACAATGTCAACACCTAACCAATGAAAATTTATTTTTCCGTCTCCATAATAAACCAGAATCCATAGTTAAACAAAGCTGATGCCCTAAATTCTAGAACTTGGTAAATTTTGTCAATGTACAGAAGAAATTAACAATTGTACAACCAATAGGGTGACTTGTAAGAGATACGTTATCTTAGCTAAGGGGCCGCAAAACCAAACTCCACTAGGGGCTATCCTTCAGCTTGGTTATCGATAAAAAGAAGTCTGACAAATACTTCTAGGTTTGCATCACCAATATCCTCAGAAGCATGGTTCAAAACCAAGCAGGGGCTATCCTCCAGCTTGGTTATAGAAAAGAAGAAGAAAGCGAGAAGACAAAGTTGCCTAACTAATGTGTTTGCATCAATAATATCATGAGGCAAAAACATACACAATGTTTTAGTTCCTTATGCATGGCCTCATACTGTTTTCGAAGATGACACCATTGAAAAAAGGAGTTGCAGTTTTTCCCTAACAGGTAGTTCCTGGTAGGATAGTAAAAGACACAAAACACAGATTCTATGCAAACACGCGACTTCGAGATTAGGTCAACTAGATCATGCTGACAACATAGCATTTGTGATGCTAAAAATGTAAGAGATCAACATAATTACGCATTCCAACAAGAAACATAAAGGCTAATCTAGGACAATTTCATTGAACACGAAGATTGGAGAGCTACTTAACAATCTCATGATTTTTGTAGACACTGATAACTCGGTAGTAAATATTCCTCACTATGCACAACCATCATGTTACGCCACTGAAGCCGTACATGATACTTCAAGTACTAGGTTTTGATGATGAACAAGTGAATCAACTGCATTTCAGCTAAGGCAATGAAGAAAGATGACAAGCATTGAAGAATTTGATGAAGAATCTTTAAAGACTTGTGTGCAAATGTAAAATTCATTTAAAGTCTTAGATTCTTGTAAGAGCCTTACTTAGAGTGCATATTTCGATTGCATTTTACCTAAAAAGTCTTTAGAAAAACTTTTCTAAAAGAACCATTCATGAAAATCTTTTTAGAAAACTCTTTTCTTAAATTTTCGTGTTTATTAGTCGACCAATAGACTCACCAGTCGACTAACCCTTTCGCGTCATATTTTCTAAAAAGTCATTTTTATCAAATTAGTCGACTGAAGGTTTTATTAGTCGACCGGACAAAACATCTGTTTTCTGGAAATTTAGCAGCAGTCGACTAAGTCGACTAATGATTTTATCAATCGACCGGACAGAACGTATGTTTTTCAAGATATTTTAGCAGCAGTCGACTGAAAGGTTTTTCAGTCTACTGATGATATTATCAGTCGACTAACTTTTCTATAGTAGACTAAGTTTCAAAAGTTCAGATTTTCAAACGGCTCGATTAACAGATCAGTCAATCGACGATAACTGTCAGTCTACTAATAACTAATTATTAGTCGACTAACTATTGTTCCAGTTGACTAATTTTGTCGTTTTTCCTGAAACTTTAAAAAAGCGTGTCTTTTCATTTTTCAAACATTTTGATCGTTCAAAATGGACTGTTTTGACACCCTTTCATACCCTCAACGTATGGAAACTTTCAACTATAAATATGAGTGCATTTTACACTCAAAAGCACTGCAATTCAATCAATTTGAATCAATTACTCTTTGTTTTTCACACATATTCATTTTCTCACTCACGTGATATTTTTCACTTCAGTTTTTCACTCAAATTCCTTTGAGAGATAGTGAATTCGTGAGTAGAGTATTTCAACAACCTCAAAAGCCAATTGCATCTCATTTGCATTCATAAGAAGGGCTCATAGGTTGTATTGTAAGTTGTTACTTGTTTCAATTTTCTGTAAAAGGAAGGACTCCTTGGTTTAAAGGAGTTGTTTGCTTTCAATAAGTATGTTACTGAAAGTGGGACCGGATTTGGTCTGTATGATCTTGTAGTTACACAAGATTGATAGTGAAAATCTCAAGCGGGTTTTGCTTGGGGACTGGATGTAGGTCGGGAAAGACCGAACCAGGATAAATTATTGTGTTCTTTGTGTGTTTGCTTTTCAAATTGCAAAATCCGTCAATATTCCGCAAAGATTTTTTTAAAAGCACTATTCACCCCCCCCTCTAGGGCTCGTTGTCTCGATCCTACTGCACTTTCATTTAGTATCAGAGCAGGTTTGTTATTCTTTTGATTTGACCATCATCATAGCATGGCAACTACAACATCTCAGCACAAAGAAGGATGTTCCTCTATTCGTCCTCCTCTCTTCGACGGAACAAACTATGAATACTGGAAAGTGAGAATGACAATATTCTTACAATCCATGGATCTCGAAATTTGGAGAGTCGTTTCAGAAAAGTACCAAATGACATCAATTGATTTCAGTCAATGGACCGATGAAGAAAAGAAGACTGCTTCACTTAATGCCAAGGCGATAAATGCATTGTATTGTGCCGTTGACAAGGTAGAGTTCAATCGCATCTCCCAATGCTCTACAGCAAATGAAATTTGGCATACTCTTCTCGTGACTCACGAAGGTACGTCAAAGGTAAAGAAATCTAAAATTGTTTCTTTAGTTCATAAATTTGAATTGTTTAAAATGAAGCAAAATGAATCTATATCGGACATGGTAACAAGAATGACCGATATTACTAACACTCTGAAATCCCTTGGAAAAGAATATTCACAAGTGGATTTAGTCAGAAAGATCCTAAGGTGTTTAACTCCTGAATGGGAGAGAAAAACTACAGCTATTGAGGAAGCAAATGATTTAAACACTCTCACTCTTAAAGATTTGGTTGGTAACTTAATGGCATATGAAGTCCAACTTCAAGACAGACAAGAAGAAGAACCCAAGAATAAATCTCTTGCTTTTAAGGCTACTTCTGACTCTGAAAATTCAGAAGAAGATGAAGATATTGCCCTCATCACAAGGCAATTCAGAAGATTCATCAAAAAGGGAAGATTTCAAAGAAAGGTAAAGAAAGCGGATTCTTCCAATCCCAATGAAGTCAAGTGCTTTAACTGCAAAAAGGCAGGACATATCAAGAAAGATTGACCTCTTCTCAAAATCAAGCCCAAGGACCAATTCAAGAAGAAAAAGGCATTTCAAGCATGTTGGGATGATAGTGACTCCTCTTTCGATGAAGAATCAAATGAAGAAGTCGTCAACATGTGCTTTGTAGCACAAGAAGATTCGGTAAGTCAATTTGAATATGATGATTTATTAGAAGCATTTAATGATTTATATGCTAAATTTAAGAGTCTAAGTTCTAAAAACAATGAGTTAAAAATTGAAAATTCAACTTTTGACTCTCAAAACAAAGTGTTACTTCAAGAGATAGAAGATCTCAAGAAGGAAAACTCTTGCCAAGCTTTTGAGATAAAAGAAATTCGAATTAGAACCAATCTCTTACAAAAAGAAATAAATAGTCTAAAAGAAAAATTAAATGATCTTCTTTCTATAGTGACCAAATTTACAAATGGTCAAGAGAACCTAGAAAGACTTCTTGGTTTTCAAAGATGCTCGGTTAATAAAACCGGATTGGGATATAGCTTCTTTGATACTCAAAATAGACCAAACTATGTGGTGAAGAATCAAAGACAATATTCTCAACCATTTGTTCATAAAACTAAATTTTCGAGTTCTAATAGAAATGCATATAATCATGAAACTTATAATGCTTATAAGCCTAGACATGATTATTCTAGAAATGCTAAATCTTTTTATAGAAAGAATATTTATTATTAAAGGAAACCAAAATCCAAATGGATATGGGTTCCTAAGACTAACTTTCATGGACCCAAAAATAGAAAGGGGTCAAATGCTTTGTCTTCTAATTTTGTTGTAGGTACACAAAATAAGGAGCAAATGGATATTGGAAAGCGATTGTTCCAAACATATGACTAGAAGGCCGGAGTTATTTTTCACCCTCCAAAGTAAGGATGGAGGAACCGTCACCTTTGGTGACAATAACAAGGGAAAAGTAATAGGTATTGATAATATTGGTAATCCAAAATTTTCCTTGATAGAAAATGTTCTTTTAGTAGATGGTTTAATGCATAATTTATTATCTATTACTCAATTATGTAATAAAGGTTTTCATGTTTCTTTTGAACATGATTTATGCTTAATTTCTGATTTTCAAACTAAAAAGATCATTTTTAAAGGTAAAAGAAGGAACAATGTGTATGAACTTTATCTAGATGAGTTACCTACTTTTAATGAAAAATGTCTTATTGTTTCAAATGAAATTCAATGGTTATAGCACAAGAGACTTGGACATGTTAACTTTAAAATTATTTCCAAGTTATCCAAGAATGATCTTGTAAGAGGCCTACCTAGAATACCATATAAGAAAGATCACTTATGTGATTCTTGCCAAAGGGGTAAACAAATCAAGAGTTCTTTTAAATCAAAAGATATAGTTTCAACAAAACGTCCTCTTGAACTATTACATTTAGATCTATTTTGACCATCTAGAATTCAAAGTTTGAATGGTAGCAAGTATGCTTTTGTTATAGTAGATGATTATTCTCGATTTACATGGGTGATTTTTCTAAAAAGCAAAAATGATGTTTTTTCTGAATTTTCCAAACTTTGTAGAAGAATTACAAATGAAAAATCTGCATCTATTATTAAAATTCGTAGTGATCATGGTGGTGAATTTGAAAATGAATCTTTTCTAAAGTATTGTGATTTACATGGTATATCTCATAACTTTGCTTTTCCTATAGCGGCTCCACAAAATGGAGTTGTTGAAAGAAAGAATAGAACTTTGCAAGAATATGCTAGAACCATGCTTCAAGATAAAAATTTACCAAAATACTTTTGGGCTGAAGCAATAAATAAGCATGTTATGTTTTAAACCGTATTCTTATTCGACCAATCTTACATAAAACATGTTTTGAATTGTATTATGATCGTATACCAAAAGATCTCATATTTCAAAAAATTTGGTAGTAAATGTTTCTTGTTAAATACCAAAGATAATCTTGATAAGTTTGATTCAAAATCAGATTAATCAATATTTCTTGATTATTCTTCTAGAAGTAATGCTTATTGTGTTTTAATAAAAGAACATCTTGCATTGAAGAATCTTTACATGTTGCATTTGATGAGAATTGTGAGCAGGTTATTCCTCTAAGCGAAGGAGAATAAGTAATACTTCAAGAAGAACCCTTGAAAGAGAGTACTTCTCAAGAAAATGTTCATCTTCAACCGGTTTGGAAAGAAGTTCCCAATCATCCACATGAACAAGTTATTGGAGAAATAAAGAGTGGCGTCCAAACTAGAAGGCAATTGCAATATATTGCAAATATTATCTTGATAAGTTTGATTCAAAATCAGATGAATCAATATTTCTTGATTATTCTTCTAGAAGTAAAGCTTATTGTGTTTTTAATAAAAGAACATCTTGCATTGAAGAATCTTTACATGTTGCATTTGATGAGAATTGTGAGCAGGTTATTCCTCTAAGCGAAGGAGAATAAGTAATACTTCAAGAAGAACCCTTGAAAGAGAGTACTTCTCAAGAAAATGTTCCTCTTCAACCGGTTTGGAAAGAAGTTCCCAATCATCCACATGAACAAGTTATTGGAGAAATAAAGAGTGGCGTCCAAACTAGAAGGCAATTGCAATATATTGCAAATATTGCTTTCATATCTAAAATAGAACCAAAGAATATCAATGAGGCTTGTGATGATGAGTTTTGGCTTTTGGCCATGTCTGAAGAACTTAACCAATTTACTAGGAATGATGTTTGAGATCTAGTTGATACACCAAAGGATCATCCAGTAATTGGAACAAGATGGGTCTTCCGTAATAAGCTGGACGAAAATGGCGAAGTCATTCGAAACAAAGCAAGGCTAGTAGCACAAGGCTATAATCAAGAAGAAGGCATAGATTTTGATGAAACCTATGCACCAGTGTCTCGATTAAAGTCAATTCGAGTGATGCTTGCTTTTGCTAGTTACATGAACTTCAAGATATATCAAATTGATGTTAAGAGTGCATTCTTAAATGGACACATCAATGAAGAAGTTTATGTAGAGCAACCTCCAGGCTTTGAAAATGAGAAATATCTAGAAAAAGTCTACAAATTGAAAAGAGCTTTGTACGGACTTAAACAAGCACCAAGAGCGTGGTATGAAAGACTACGAAATTTTCTAGAACAATCTGGTTTTTCCATTGGTCGGGTAGATTCCACTTTATTAAAAATCTTAATTCAGATATTCTTATTGTGCAAATTTATGTTGATGACATAACATTTGGTTCTACTAATGATTCTCTTTGTAAAGAATTTGCTAAAGCTATGCAGGAAGAGTTTGAAATGAGCTTGATGGGCGAATTAAACTACTTCCTTGGACTTCAAATAAAGCAAACTGAAGAAGGAATCTTCATCAATCAGGTTAAGTATACAAAAGAACTTCTCAAGAGATTTGGCATGGACTCATCGAAATCAAGAAGAAATCCTATGAGTACAACTACTTCTCTTGATAAAGATGAAAATGGTAAAAATGTAGATACTAAGCTCTACAGAGGTATGATCGGATCTCTATTATACTTAACTGTTAGTCGACCTGATATAATGTTTAGTGTTTGTATGTGTGCAAGATTTCAAGCTAATCCAAAGGAATCTCATTTAACTGCAGTAAAACAAATTCTTCGTTATTTGAAAGATATTTCAGATTTCGGTTTATTTTACCCAAAATCATCTTCCTTAGATTTAGTTTCATATAGTGATGCAGATTTTGCAGGAAGTAAATCTGATCGCAAGAGTACTAGCGAAACTTGTCATTTCTTAGGAAATTCCTTAGTCTCATGGTTTAGTAAAAAGCAAAATTCAGTGTCACTCTCAACAACTGAAGCAGAATATATAACGGCTAGTTTAGCGTGTTCACAAGTACTATGGATGAAACAAACCTTAAAAGATTTTGGTTTGAATTACTCCACAACAACTATTTATTGTGATAACACTAGTGCTATAAATCTTTCGAAAAATCATGTTCAGTACTCAAGAACTAAGCATATTGAAGTTAGACATCATTTCTTAAGAGATCATGTGTTAAAAGGAGACATTTCGTTAAATTTTATTTCCACTAATGAACAACATGCCGATATCTTCACTAAAACACTTAAAAATGAAGATTTTATGAGAATTAGGAGAGAACTAGGCATTTGCTCATTTTTTGATTTATAAAATGCTGATTTTTTGAACAAAATCTCAAAATCGCACCATATTAGTTGATCGATAAATTTCTAGTCGACTGATGTTTTAAAATTTTTTAGTATGAGTCGCACCTTATTAGTCGACCGATAAAATTTTAGTCGACTAAAAAATTTTTTTAAATTTCAACTGAAGGGACCCGATACTCCTTGGATTTGTTTTTAACACCCGATTTTTTTTAAAAGGGCATTGTTTCATTTTTTTCACCTTTTCGTTTTTCTTAAAAGCGAAACTCTCTCTCTCTCTCTCTCTCTCCTCTCTCTTCCGAAAAACCCTCGGAGTGTCGTTCGAACCTCTCGTCGGAATCTTTTGGCCATGACAGGGAGTTGCCGGAATCCTCTTGTCGTACTCAGTGCATCTTCAGTTCTTGGAATCCCCTTGTGGCAGCCTTCTCACTCGCCGTCAGCCACCATATCCTCCTCTATTTCTGTTGCACGACGCATGACAACATCTTCCCGCCGAACGCCATTTGGAAGCCGACATCAACTGTTCTTCTCAACGACTGTGTCCTCTACAACTGAAATTTTTTTGAGGTGAATTTGTTTCAATCATGCCTCGTCAAAAGACTGCATCCGCAAAAGGTTCTCCTCCTACACCTTTAGCAAAATACGGATTTTCTCTCAAATTACTCTGAAATCCTCTTTTGTATGATACTTTTGAATCGGTTTCTGCACTTCCTATTTTACCAGGACGAAATGTCCTGTTTCACATGTTTTCTTGTTACAAAATCAGAGAATTATTTCCAGGAATTTCACATCTTTTTTATGCCTGTGCAGACACCCTTCATTATCCTTTTCTGATCCACTTATTTTATACAAATTTACAAATTGATCATGAAACTGGAGTTCTTTCCTGTCTTGTTCGTGATGTTGAAATTGAGTTTGATTCTAAACTACTTGGACAAATCCTAGAAATTCCACCTTCAGACACTCTTTTGAATACTGTTGAACTTAATGATGAAAGAATTTTTGAACAAATTCTTCTTCCTGGTGCACCTCATTCCCTCTTTTCAAAAATACTAAACTTCAAACTCGTGCACGCATTGTTGGACGAATCCTTGCCCACAATGTTCTACCTAAAACTAGTTCTTTTGATTATTATTCCACAGATCTTTCTACAACTCTTTATGTATTATTTGAAAATATTTCTGTAAATTGGGCCAACGTATATTTTACTAATTTGTGGAAACAAAAACCATTTTTTCCTTATGGATGTCTTCTAACTCGTATTTTCAGACATTTCAAAGTTCCCTTAACAAATGAAAAATATATTGAGCAAAAGGAGTTCTTTGATCAAACTATTTTTAAACGAATGGAAATCAAATATCTGCCTCCTTTAAATGTTGATCAAACTGAACCATCTGATCCTACTGAACCATCAATTTCTGAACCCTCACCATCTTCTGCGACACCTTCATCTCAAGCAAAACGAAAGAAATTTTCTACAAGTCAAAACAATGATGAAGTTTTGCAGCGACTGGAAGCTTTGGAGCTGCATCAACACACTTTTCGTGAAGATGTGACTCAACAACTTTCTTCGATTCAGAAAGATATTACTGCAATCAAGGACTTGCTTAACTCACTTTTCTGATCTTTGTTTTCTGTCTTTACTGAACTTTGATACTTTAAGGGTTGTAATATTTTGAACTTGAATTTACATTTTGCTTATACTATTTCTGCCCTTACTCGTTTTTATTATGACAAAGGGGGAGAAAAAGATAGAACTTGGTGTCTCTTGGTAGACACATGATGGAAATTGCAGGAGTAAAAGATAGACCTTGCATGAAAAATGTGAAATTAAGAGAAAAAGATAGAAATTGAATATTGCATTATGACATGAAAATTACATCATGAGAAAGCATTGAAAATTGCATTTATGCAAAAGTTTTAAAAATGCATGTAATGCAAACCAATCAATATGTGATATATGTGCTTTGAATGTACTAACTTTTAATGTTTTGCAGCATATTGATAGGGGGAGTAAAATCTCCATCTATGCATCTAAATGCTTCATCTTTGATTAAGTTTGTCATCATCAAAAAGGGGGAGATTGTTACGCCACTGAAGCCGTACATGATACTTCAAGTACTAGGTTTTGATGATGAACAAGTGAATCAACTGCATTTCAGCTAAGGCAATAAAGAAAGATGACAAGCATTGAAGAATTCGATGAAGAATCTTTGAAGACTTGTGTGCAAATATAAAATTCATTTAAAGTCTTAGATTCTTATAAGTGCCTTACTTAGAGTGAATATTTCGATTGCATTTTACCTAAAAAGTCTTTAGAAAAACTTTTCTAAAAGAACCCTTCATGAAAATCTTTTTAGAAAACTCTTTTCTTAAATCTTCGTGTTTATTAGTCGACCAATAGACTCACCAGTCGACTAATCCTTTCGCGCCATATTTTCTAAAAAGTCATTTTTATCAAATTCGTCGACTGAAGGTTTTATTAGTCGACCGGACAGAACATTTGTTTTCTGGAAATTTAGCAGCAGTCGACTAATGATTTTATCAGTCGACCGGACATAACGTATGTTTTTCAGGATATTTGAGCAGCAGTCGACAGGAAGGTTTTTCAGTCTACTGATGATATTATCAGTCGACTAACTTTTCTCTAGTCGACTAAGTTTCAAAAGTTCAGATTTTCAAACGGCTCGATTAACAGATCAATCGACCGACGATAACTATCAGTCTACTAATAACTAATTATTAGTCGACTAACTACTGTTCCAGTCGACTAATTTTGTCGTTTTTCCTGAAACTTTAAAAAGACGTGTCTTTTCGTTTTTCAAACGTTTTGATCATTCAAAATGGACTGTTTTGACACCCTTTCGTACCCTCAACGTATAGAAACTTTCAACTATAAATATGAGTGCATTTTACACTCAAAAGCACTGCAATTCAATCAATTTGAATCAATTACTCTTTGTTTTTCACACATATTCATTTTCTCACTCACGTGATATTTTTCACTTCAGTTTTTCACTCAAATTCCTTTGAGAGATAGTGAATTCGTGAGTAGAGTATTTCAACAACCTCAAAAGTCAATTGCATCTCATTTGCATTCATAAGAAGGGTTCATAGGTTGTATTGTAAGTTGTTACTTGTTTCAATTTTCTGTAAAAGGAAGGACTCCTTGGTTTAAAGGAGTTGTTTGCTTTCAGTAGGTGTGTTACTGGAAGTGTGACCGGATTTGGTCTGTATAATCTTATAGTTACACAAGGTTGATAGTGAAAATCTCAAGCGGGTTTTGCTTGGGGACTGGATGTAGGTCGGGAAAGACCGAACCAAGATAAATTACTGTGTTCTTTGTGTGTTTGTTTTTCAAATTGCAAAATCCGTCAATATTCCGCAGACATTTTTTTAAAAGCACTATTCACCCCCCTCTAGTGCTCGTTGCCTCAATCCTACTGCACTTTCACATCAACCCTGTAAAAATAATAGCCCATGCTAGTCTAAGAGACTAAGATGTACCTACTATTTTTTTTAGAAACATGCTCTCAAAGATCCCAAATGGCAGGACAAAAAAAAAGAAATAGGTAGTCAAAAGCACTAGATGCCACCTAGGTACTAAGTCCCTAAAAGCCTAGTTGGCAACTTAGTACATTTATAGACATTTAAGAAAAAGTTTTGTCTAAAAAACTAAAAAAATGCCAAAATTAATAGAAAGAGAAGGGGAAATGCAAACTATGCCCAATGTTCAGGTGATTCAGAGAAGAGCAGAAAGACAAGAAGAAGAAGAAGCACATGCAAGAGAGAGAGAGAGAGAGAAAGATGGTGTTGGTTTAGACCTAAACCTAGCTTGCCTAGGCAGTGGCCACATAAAACACCTGTGCTTAGGCACTAAGTGTTGACTAGGTTGACCAATCAACTAGTCAAGTGGCCAAATCTGCTTTTGACTACACAATCTTATATCACGGTAGCAAAAACTTAAAATATGTATTAGCAGGAGACCAAATCAAAAAAGAGAACCCCACAAATGGAAAATGACTTTCTAGTTTTCTTTCTATTATTTTATGCTCTCCAACAAGCCAACCACCTGGGTTGAAAATTTATATACATGTATACTATATATGCATTAGGGTTGTTTAGATCCTATTCACCACCAAAGCTTTATTTTTATATTTAACTTAGTTTTTTCTAGGATTCTCAGTAAAAGGAGTATTTCAGGCTTTTAGGGTTTCTCTGCTAGATGGACTCCAACCTCTTTTGACAATTGCAGAATGGTGAAGAGCTTTTTTGGTTTGCATTTGGAGAAAGAGGTCCTCAAGGGCATGTTTGCTTGCATCTCATATTATCTGAAATCATATGAGATTACATCTCATGTGATTCAGAAACATATTCCAAATCACAGAGTGGACAATGCGGTTTGGAATAACACGAGTAAAATGACCCCAAACGTGATTTTGAATGAGTCTCATTTTCTTCACATTTTCTTGCACCTAAGAAATGAGGCAAACGAGCTCATTTGGCGCCAAGCAAACATACCCCAAGTGTCTTGCAGAATTTTCCCTCCTGTTCAAGATATTTCAGCAATCAAACATCATAAATAGTTAAATGCCATTCTCATTTAGGCCAAAATAATTATTGCTTTAATTATTTGGAGCCATCTAGCAACCAAACCTTTTATTTTCAATCACAACTTTTAATAACTTCCCTCAATTTTCCAAATTTCCTTATCTATCAAAATTCACAAGATGGATTTTAAGATCACTTTGTGATATAGTACAATAACATACACCACCTAGTTTAGTTTGTGACAAATAACATGGTGAAGTTAACAACCTTGACTTACAACCTTACATGGCCAAGTTTGAGTAACAATATTTCAGATTGACCAGCATTTTAAACTAAAATTATAAACATAGAATCATTCTGAAGTTGTTAACTATCACTGATAATATAAGAGATGATGAATGTAAAAGGATCCATCAGATTCTTTTCTTGAGTAGGTAAATCAGATTTTCCAATGGCTAGTACAGAACAAGCAGTGAAGATTGATTACATGCTCCAAATCTCATCACAATTTTTTAAAGTTCAGAAAGGAAATTAATAAAAAGAAAGAAAGCCTAAGATCTATCTTGCAACATGAAAACCACCAAGCATAGAAAATTCAACATTAGAGAGCCAATCTTTAACATTCAGATGATGTGATTTAGTTTACATGTTCAAAAGAGTTATGAAAGATATACAGAAGTATATAGTAGTCTATGAAGTTTCATCAGCTCATTTCTGAATCATGAAAAAAGGATTTGCTGAAAAAGCTTATTTGCAAGATAATGATTTGAGGTGCGTACTCACATATCAAAGAAAAGAATGAAAAACAAAACAACAGAAGTACCTTTGGACTGATGATTATTATTTCAGTAAATATACAGGCAATTAAGTATTGCACAACAAAAGAACTATATTCTTCAAAATAACATATGACAAACAAATTTGCAGCAGGTCAATCCTCTCCCATAATATGACTCAATTAAAACCCTTGCTCCCTGTACCCAAGAAGAAGTGTATGCAAATTACACATGACAGCATCATGAATCTTGATCAATCTTCCAAAAGGCAAAAGAATGCTATGGTAGATCCAGTTATGGAAACAAATGCTTAGATGTAAGAGACCCCTTCAAACAGGTCTACTTGAACCAACATATACTCCCCATCAAGTCAAAATTGTATCAATGAAGGCAGAAACATGTTCCAACGGACAAGAAAATGTGCAAACCTATCTACTGAGAGGTTCCAACTGAACTTCCATCCTATGAGATGCATGTGAGCCTTGCTCAGCTATCGTTCTGTTAGGATGCAATAAATCAACAGAGTCATCCTCCTCGTCATTACCCAATATCCACTCGCTTCTCCTGATGACTGAATCCCTCTTCCTTTGTCGAATTTCCAGATAAATAACTACTGCAACACCAATCAAGAACCAAAGTATCAATGCCCAATTAAGCCCCTGGACATGCTCGCCACCATATCTATCTCCCAAGTGCTTCATCCCACTCACAAGAGCAGCAATACCAATCACAAGAGCACCTCTCCCAGTAGTGGCATGGATATATTCCCAAAATATCCGCGATGGAGATGCCTGCTCCCCAGCAGCTGGTTTCTTAGGTCGAAGTGATGCATTAATTGGCTGGACACAAGCTAGAATGATCGCTGCTAGCCCAAATTTTACATGAACAGAGCTCAATGAGAATCCCCGCAATTCAGCAGCAGCAAAAAGAACGCCAAGTAAGATGATTGCCAATCCTGAATACTGCAAGTACACATGAATCTGGTACCACCCGTCACCCTTCACATGCTTCAGGTATCTAGCCGCCATTATCCCAGTTGGAAGCAAAATTCCCCAGGCCAAGAACATCATGAAGCCGTGAACGGCTAGAACAGGGCGCAGGTCCTGCTCAGCCTCAGCCGAGCCCCGCATCAGGAGCACCCGAACAGGCCTACTACTGGTAGCAGAATGCATGTTCCTCACGCTCAGGTGATCCTTGGACCAATGCGCGCCCATTGCCCAGACCAACCTCAAAGGGATGGTTGGGTCGATTTTGTTCTTGCACTCGGGCTTGCCGGAATGGCACACAGGTGCCAATTCCCGGGTGAATTCAAATGTGATGATCCCACTCTCTGACCTGCACCTAACGTAGTTCAGTTCTTCATCCGTGGGATGGATATTAATGGTTTCCCTCCCATCAATCCAATAAGTGCTCACACGCCCTTTCCCACTGGAATCAATCCAACCAACATAGGCGAAGCTGTTCACCATCCCTGCCCCAATTCCTATTGCAACATATCCACTCTTCTTCTCGCCCCGCACTGCAAATGATATCGAGCTCTCAGCCAATGTCCAGAAGAGCGTCACTTGCTGATCATCAAGGAAAACACTGTTATTGTACATATCAGATAGACCACCGTCGACCACCTGAACCTTCCACCCCATCTTCTGCCCATAAAAGGATTGGTAATAGACCTGGTCCGGTGTGTTCCGGTCTGGCGCCCACACCAACTCCTTTGGGCTCGCGGGCACCCCCTGCACATCAGGCCCGCCGGCATAAACCGTCTCTGAGATATTCCTTGCCGACGATGAATTCCCACCAACTGGATCAGAGGTAATGTACAATGCGACATCATGGCCGGCCTGAACCGAGAACATCACCGGCACCCCCCTCTCCACCCGCAGCAGTGGAGCCTCCTTCTTGTTGATATACAGAACCTTTGATGGGTTCGGCGGGTCCGGGTAATGCATCGCCGGGCCGGAAGTAACAACTAGCGGTGATTTCGCGTCGGCGACGATGAGGTCTTGGTCCTCTCTATCCTTTGCCTCAAGAGGGCCGAAGCAATCATTCACGCCCTCCGAAACATTCAGAGACAGATACCCAAAATTCACAAGCCGTTCCCCTCCATGGCTCTGCGGGAGGTAATATGGACGGAGGGAGTCGGGTGGTCGGATCAATCCGAGCGCCCAGATCACGGTGGCGTTCGCGACAGGCTCCACGGGGATGTCGAACTTCGCATCTGAGGATCGAAGTGGCCGCTGGTAGCGGATGAGCGAAACTCCATCCTTCCGGTGGCCGTAGATCAATCTGGTGTTGTTCACGGACCCGATAGGATCGGTGCTCTCGTAGATGGCGTCCGGGCAGACCCCTTGGAAGCTGCCCTCCTTGTTCAGAAGGCACTCGCTGTACTTGGTGATGAAATAATCGTCGGCGAAGGGAGCCCCCTCCTCCGTGAATCCCGTCACCGCGATGTCAGCATTCAGCATCAGCCCGGCGGAGGGTGGCGGTGGCAGCGACGGATTCGCCCACCCGAATGCCATGTAGTGCTGTGAGCTCACGGCGGCCTCGAGGCCAATGTCGATGGTTCCGCCCCACTCTTCTCGCTCATGCTCATCGCCACGAATGTTCAGAGTCCACCGCAATCGGAAATCGGGCGACAAGCTTATGCAATTGTCCAACATGGTGGGCTGGTTGTAATTGAATCGTTTCCACGTGTTGCCTTCACGACGATTTCCATCGCCACCCGAGGGCGCCGGAGCCGGAGCCGGGGCCGATGCTGGAGGAAGCGACGAGCGGTTGTTGGCGCCGGGGAGGACGACGTGGCCGAAATCGGAGAACGTGGAGGGGTCCCAGACAGCGAGGACGCTGAACTGGTCCCAGGAGACGGAATCGAGGAGGCGGACCGTGAGGGTTGCGTTGCGGAAGGAGCGGTCGAGGGGTGGGGCTGAGACGGGGAAGCCGAGGGTGAGGTTGGCGAGGTCGGCGCCGGGGGCGCCCCACCAGAGGACGTCCGGAGAGCCGGCGATCATGTCAAACCCGGAGACGGAGAAGGAGCAGCCATCGGCGACGAGGAGGACGCCGCGGAGCTGGTGCTGCACCATGACGAAGTCCGACTGGAAGCCCGCAAGGGGGTTCGGGCGAGCGCACCGGGACGACGCCACCGACCCCGCCGGGGCCGAGATCAGCAGCAAGGCCGCCTTCAGGAGGAGGCCCACTCTCGCGAACCAGATCGCGCCCTCCATCTTCTCGCAGAGAGAGAGAGAGAGAGAGAGAGGGGTCTTTTTTCCTTTTTCCCCTTCCTCTTCTCTTCGGTGGACCAGGAGCAAAAAAGAACGCAGATCTCGTTTACTTCTCTCTCTCGGCATTTTGGTTTGTATTTGGATCGGGACAATTTGGATCTATGACGGAGTTGGATTTTTACGTGGGCTCTGACTCTGAGTTTTGGTCTCTGTCTATTCAAAAGGAACCGGCATCCGAACTAGTTTGGAATACACGGCATAAGATCGTAAAGAGAGGGAACTGATCTAAATCGGGTTTGGGCCATGGTCTCTATTGTTCACGATCGGATGCTGTCAGTGTGCGAATGGTTCTTGCACACTGTTGTCGTACATGTCGAACTTACCTGATGAGACTTTTTGCGTTAGATCTACATTCAAATCTGGATTGAAATTCGATGGACTTGCACCTTTTAGATGTGAAACCCATGTTTTCAATATTTAATTTTCTCTGATCCAGTAGTAATACTTGCATGTGAATCCAGACTTAACTCTACAAAGGGCTGCAAACGGAATGGATCTCGGATCCCAAAATACATTGGGTAGTCGGATCAGTTTGGATCCAGGACAGCCAAATTTTGCAAATTTGACTTCCTACTGTTACAGCAGATAAAGTTTTGGTTTTGGATTCAGGGTTGCTATTTGATAACTAGTTCTAGTTTCAGATCTTTATGATCCAGCCCATATCATGATCCATTTTACTCCAACATTCTGAGAAACTACTCCTGCCTGTTGACATTACACCAAACAGAATTGATTTGGAAGATAAGGTAGATGATTGATCTGGTTCATTTGGATTTATTGCTGACTTGGATCTAAACCGGGTCTGGCTGGTCTTCATTAACTCAGCATGCAGGGCCCGTTCGTTTCGTGCATGGGAAAGGGAAAAGTATTTCAGAGGAAAGAGACCTCATGTGAATGGCAAACAGCATGAACAATGCTTTCATATGAAAACCACAATTTTCTGTTTGTTTTAGGGACCGGAGAAAAGCTATGTTGATGTTTGCTTTATATGAAAAAAAAAGTAAGCAAAAGAAAGAAATCGGAAAATGGCTTGGTTTAGCTCGAGTGAAATAGGTTTTATCTGTTTTTAACTTTTGCTTTAAATTGAAATCTTTTGACATGTGGAGAGTTGTAAATAGCTCTCCAAGACGGGAGGGTTGTGTATGTTCGCCCCCGATGATTCACTGAATCCCACGTCTGTGTTCGGGGCTTTGAATGAGCACCACGTATACAAGCACATGGGGCTCGTATTCCCGTGTATGTTGACATAACTTTGCATCGGACTCTGGTGTTGTTGCAAAGACTTAAGTACCCTTTCTTGCTATTCTTCTCATAAAGTGATGGTTTGAGAAAATGATAAAAATGCCCTTCATTCAAAAAAGAAAAAACAAACAGTTCAAAAAAAAGACAAACATGTCCTCCATCCAGAAAGTCGAGGATGATGTTGACTCTTCAAAGTCTTCTTCTTTTTCTGTTCAAAAAAAGGACAAACATGTCTTCTTCTTCTTTCTCCGTAAAACACTGTAAAACCCTCTCTCTCTCTAGAGAAGAAATCAAGGGAAACAAAGAGTTCTTCCTGGAGAAGGCCATGAACAACAACCCTCTCACTCTCTCTCTCTTCTCTCTCTACTTCTGTGCACATCCAACAGACGATCCTACATTACTCCATCGTCATCTTCTTCTTCTTCCTTCTTCGTAAAACACTGTAAAACCCTATCTCTCTCTAGAGAAGAAATCAAGGGAGGTAAAGGGTTCCTCCTGGAGAAGGCCATGAACACCAACCCTCTCACTCTCTCTCCCTACTCTCTCTACTTATGTGCCTGATTTAGAGTTTTTGCCCTTACAGGAGGGGGGTCCGGGGGTTCATCCCAGCGTGGGTAGCATCATTCAACTAAATGAGTTGTAGATCCTGATTCAGAGTTTTTACCCTTATAGGAGAGGGGTCTGGGGGCTCCTCCCAACGTGGGTAGCATCATTCAACTTGAAGAGTTGTGGAGTCTGATTCAAAGTTTTTACCCATTCATATTTTAAGGCATTAGATCTCATGTTTGAACATCCACGCATGTGCAGTTTGCTTTCATCATGTTCAGTTGCTTTCTAGATTATACTTTGAATTCTTGTGCATTTTAGATCTATCGATTTGTATGTAACCAGAGCTCATTTTAATTTTAAATTTTTACTGCAACTTCATACATATGTCTTCATGCTCTCCACCAAAAATCAGATCATTCTGAGTTTGTTTGACCTACTTTAAAAATCAAGATTCAAAACCTGTTATTTTGCACCGTCAGGATTTTAGCAGAATCAGGACCAACTTGCGTAAGTGATTTCTCCCTAACCAGAGATGATTTTTCCAATCCGTAAAAAGGGTTGTTTTTAAATTGAATCTAGTTTGTTCATACCAAATTTCAGTGATTTCTATGGTTTTTTCGTACCAGTTTCGGGTAAAAAACCATAACCCTGTCACCCTGTGTCATTTTAATGGCTCAGATTTTGATCCATTTTGTTTGAATTTTATTTTCCTAATGGAAGATCATTTTTCAATTCTGTAAAATGGGTTCTCTTTGTTTATGTGTCTAGTTCATCCCTGTAAATTGTCAGAATTTTTCATGGTCAATTACTATTTTATTTTAATTAAATACCAGAACCTTGTATCCAGATTTTATAAATGTTCTGATTTTGGCCCTCATATCATGACTGTTGTAGCACTTCTTCAACAAATCGTTATTTGATTGACAATATTCTTCAGCAAATTATTGTTATGATTTTTTTGAGTCTCTAATGAGTCTCTACTATGATTTGTAGTATTTTTGGGTCTCCAACGAGCCTCACAATGATTTATAGTGTTGTTCGATATTTTAACTATGATTTATAGTGCTTTGGGGTCTCCAACGAGCCCCACAACGATTTAAAGTGTTTTTCAGTCTTTTAACTATGATTTATAGTGTTTTCGGGTCTCTAACGAGACCCACAGCGATTTATAGTATTGTTGGACCTCGCTATAGCGATTTGTAGTGTTTCTCGCTAAACACTACAGCGATTTGTGATACAAATCGCTATCTGAATCAGGACCAACTTGTCAGGGTTATATCTCCCTAACCAGAGATCGGATTTCAAATCCGTAAAAAGTGGTGTCTTCGTTATGAAGTCTAGTTTATTTATGTAAATTTTCAGCAATTTTTATGGTTATTTGATACCTCATTTGGATCTAAAACCAGACCCCTATCAGTCTGCCTTATTTGAGTGACATAGGTTTTTATTTCATTTTCTAAGAGTTATATCTCCCCAACGGAAGATCATTTTTCAAATCCGTAAAAAGGGTTTTCTTCATCTATGTGTCTAGTTTTTATCTGGAAAGTTTTATAACTTTTTATGCTCATTTGATATTTTGAACCTGTTAAAAACCGAGACATGTTATAAAATGTTATAAAACTTAAAAAGTTTGAAACTTCCTCTATGTGTCTCGATTTTTAACAGGTTTGAAATATCAAATGATCATAAAAAGTTATAAAACTTTCCAAATATAAACTAGACACATAGAGGAAGAAAACCTTTTTTACGGATTTGGAAAATGATCTTCCGTTGGGGAGATATGATTCTTACAAAATAAAATAAAAACCTATGTCACTCAAATAAGGCAGACTGGTAGGGGTCTGGTTTTAGATCCAAATGAGGTATCAAATGACCATAGAAATCGTTGAACATTTACAGGAATAAACTAGACTTCATAACGAAGACACCACTTTTTACGGATTTGAAATCCGATCTCTGGTTAAGGAGATATGACCCTGACAAGTTGTTCCTGATTCAGATAGCGATTTGTATCACAAATCGTTGTAGTGTTTAGCGAGAAACACTACAAATCGCTAAACACTACAGCGATTTGTGATACAAATCGCTATCCGAATCAGAACCAACTTGTCAGGGTCATATCTCCCTAACCAGAGATCGGATTTCAAATCCGTAAAAAGTGGTGTCTTCGTTATGAAGTCTAGTTTATTCCTGTAAATTTTTAGCAATTTTTATGGTCATTTGATACCTCATTTGGATCTAAAACCAGACCCCTATCAGTCTGTCTTATTTGAGTGACATAGGTTTTTATTTCATTTTGTAAGAGTCATATCTCCCCAACGGAAGATCATTTTTCAAATCCGTAAAAAGGGTTTTCTTCCTCTATGTGTCGAGTTTATATCTGAAAAGTTTAATAACTTTTTATGCTCATTTGATATTTCGAACCTGTTAAAAACCGAGACATGTTATAAAATGTTATAAAACTAAAAAAGTTTGAAACTTCCTCTATGTATCTCGATTTTTAACAGGTTTGAAATATCAAATGAGCATAAAAAGTTATAAAACTTTCCAGATATAAACTAGACACATATATGAAGAAAACCTTTTTTACGGATTTGGAAAATGATCTTCCGTTGGGGAGATATGACTCTTACAAAATGAAATAAAAACCTATGTCACTCAAATAAGACAGACTGATAGGGGTCTAATTTTAGATCCAAATGGGGTATCAAATGATTATAGAAATTGCTGAAAATTTACAGAAATAAACTAGACTTTATAACGAAGATACTATTTTTTACGGATTTGAAATCCGATCTCTGGTTAAGGAGATATGGTCCTGACAAGTTGGTCCTGATTCGGATAGCGATTTGTATCACAAATCACTGTAGTGGTTAGCGATTTGTAGTGTTTCTCGCTAAACACTACAGCGATTTGTTATACAAATCGCTATCTGAATCAGGACCAACTTGTCAGGGTCATATCTCCCTAACCAGAGATCGGATTTCAAATCCGTAAAAAGTGGTGTCTTTGTTATGAAGTCTAGTTTATTCCTGTAAATTTCCAGCGATTTCTATTGTCATTTGATACCTCATTTGGATCTAAAACCAGACCCCTATCAGTCTGTCTTATTTGAGTGACATAGGTTTTTATTTCATTTTGTAAGAGTCATATCTCCCCAACGGAAGATCATTTTTCAAATCCGTAAAAAGGGTTTTCTTCCTCTATGTGTCGAGTTTATATCTGGAAAGTTTTATAACTTTTTATGCTCATTTGATATTTCGAACCTGTTAAAAACTGAGACATGTTATAAAATGTTATAAAACTTAAAAAGTTTGAAACTTCCTCTATGATTCGGATAGCGATTTGTATCACAAATCGCTGTAGTGTTTAGCGAGAAACACTACAAATCGCTAAACACTACAGCGATTTGTGATACAAATCGCTATCCGAATCAGGACCAACTTGTCAGGGCCATATCTCCCTAACCAGATATCGGATTTCAAATCCGTAAAAAGTGGTATCTTTGTTATGAAGTGTAGTTTATTCCTATAAATGTTCAACGATTTCTATGGTCATTTGATACCCCATTTGGATCTAAAACCAGACCCCTATCAGTCTGTCTTATTTGAGTGACATAGGTTTTTATTTCATTTTGTAAGAGTCATATCTCCCCAACGGAAGATCATTTTTCAAATCCGTAAAAAGGGTTTTCTTCCTCTATGTGTCGAGTTTATATCTGGAAAGTTTTATAACTTTTTATGCTTATTTGATATTTCGAACCTATTAAAAACCGAGACATATTATAAAATGTTATAAAATTTAAAAAGTTTGAAACTTCCTCTATGATTCGGATAGCGATTTGTATCACAAATCGCTGTAGTGTTTAGCGAGAAACACTACAAATTGCTAAACACTACAGTGATTTGTGATACAAATCCCTATCCGAATCAGGACCAACTTGTCAGGGCCATATTTCCCTAACCAGAGATCGGATTTCAAATCCGTAAAAAATGGTATCTTTGTTATGAAGCCTAGTTTATTCCTGTAAATTTTCAGCGATTTCTATGGTCATTTGATACCCCATTTGGATCTAAAACCAGACCCCTATCAGTCTGTCTTATTTGAGTGACATAGGTTTTTATTTCATTTTGTAAGAGTCATATCTCCCCAACGGAAGATCATTTTTCAAGTCCGTAAAAAGGGTTTTCTTCCTCTATGTGTCTAGTTTATATTTGGAAAGTTTTATGACTTTTTATGCTCATTTGATATTTCGAACCTGTTAAAAACCGAGACATGTTATAAAATGTTATAAAACTTAAAAAGTTTGAAACTTCTTCTATGTGTCTCGATTTTTAACATGTTTGAAATATCAAATGAGCATAAAAAGTTATAAAACTTTTCAGATATAAACTAGACACATATAGGAAGAAAACCCTTTTTACGGATTTGGAAAATGATCTTCCGTTGGGGAGATATAACTCTTACAAAATAAAATAAAAACCTATGTCACTCAAATAAGACAGACTGATAGGGGTCTGGTTTGAGATCTAAATGGGGTATCCAATGACCATAGAAATCGCTGAAAATTTACAGGAATAAACTAGACTTCATAACGAAGACACCACTTTTTACGGATTTGAAATTTGATCTCTGGTTAGGGAGATATGACCCTGAAAAGTTGGTCCTGATTCGGATAGCGATTTGTATCACAAATCGCTGTAGTGTTTAGCGATTTGTAGTGTTTCTCGCTAAACACTACAGCGATTTGTGATACAAATCGCTATCCGAATCAGGACTAACTTGTCAGGGTCATATCTTCCTAACCAGAGATCGGATTTCAAATCCGTAAAAAGTAGTGTCTTCGTTATGAAGTCTAGTTTATTCCTGTAAATTTTCAGCAATTTCTATGGTCAGTTGATACCCCATTTGGATCTAAAACCAGACCCCTATCAGTCTGTGCTATTTGAGTGACATAGGTTTTTATTTTATTTTGTAAGAGTCATATCTCCCCAACGGAAGATCATTTTCCAAATCCGTAAAAAGGGTTTTCTTCCTCTATGTGTCTAGTTTATATCTAAAAAGTTTTATAACTTTTTATGCTCATTTGATATTTCAAACCTGTTAAAAATCGAGACACATAGAGAAAGTTTCAAACTTTTTAAGTTTTATAACATTTTATAACATGTCTCGGTTTTTAACAGGTTCGAAATAACAAATGAGCATAAAAAGTTATAAAACTTTCCAGATATAAACTAGTCACATAGAGAAAGAAAACCCTTTTTACGGATTTGAAAAATAATCTTCCGTTGGGGAGATATGACTCTTACAAAATGAAATAAAAACCTATGTCACTCAAATAAGGCAGACTGATAGGGGTCTGGTTTTAGATTCAAATGAGGTATCAAATGACCATAGAAATCGCTGAAAATTTACATAAATAAACTAGACTTCATAACAAAGACACCACTTTTATGGATTTGAAATCCGATCTCTGGTTAGGGAGATATAACCCTGACAAGTTGGTCCTGATTCAGATAGCGATTTGTATCACAAATCGCTGTAGTGTTTAGCGAGAAACACTACAAATCGCTATAGCGAGGTCCAACAATACTATAAATCGCTGTGGGTCTCGTTAGAGACCCGAAAACACTATAAATCATAGTTAAAAGACCAAAAAACACTATAAATCGTTGTGGGGCTCGTTGGAGACCCCAAAGCACTATAAATCATAGTTAAAATATCGAACAACACTATAAATCATTGTGAGGCTCGTTGGAGACCCAAAAATACTACAAATCATAGTAGAGACTCATTAGAGACTCAAAAAAATTATAACAATAATTTGCTGAAGAATATTGTCAATCAAATAACGATTTGTTGAAGAAGTGCTACAATAGTCATGATATGAGGGCCAAAATCAGAACATTTATAAAATCTGGATACAAGGTTCTGGTATTTAATTAAAATAAAATAGTAATTGACCATGAAAAATTCTGACAATTTACAGGGATGAACTAGACACATAAACAAAGAGAACCCGTTTTACAGAATTGAAAAATGATCTTCCATTAAGAAAATAAAATTCAAACAAAATGGATCAAAATCTGAGTCGTTAAAATGACACAGGGTGACAGGGTTATGGTTTTTTACCCGAAACTGGTACAAAAACACCATATAAATCGCTGAAATTTGGTATGAACAAACTAGATGCAATTTAGAAAACAACCTTTTTTACGGATCGGAAAAATCATCTCTGGTTAGGGAGAAATCACTTCCGCAAGTTGGTCCTGATTCTGCTAAAATCCTGACGGTGCAAAATAACAGGTTTTGAATCTCGATTTTTAAAGTGGGTCAAAAAAACTCAGAATGATCTGATTTTTGGTGGAGAGCATGAAGACATATGCATGAAGTTGCAGTAAAAAATTCAAGTTAAAATGAGCTTTGGTTACATACAAATCGATAGATCTAAAATGCACAAGAATTCAAAGTATAATCTAGAAAGCAACTGAATATGATGAAAGCAAACTGCACATGCGTGGATGTTCAAAAATGAGATCTAATGCCTTAAAATATGAATGGATAAAAACTTTGAATCAGACTCCACAACTCTTCAAGTTGAATGATGCTACCCACGCTGGGAGGAGCCCCCAAACCCCCCTCCTGTAAGGGCAAAAACTCTAAATCAGGTTCCACAACTCATCAAGTTGAACGATGCTACAGTTAGTGTGCAGGTCAGTCGGTGTTTGATGGAGAAATGTTGGATCATTTGTTGGATGTGCACAGAAGTAGAGAGAGAAGGGAGAGAGAGTGAGATGAGGTTTTACCCCTCTCTTGTAAGGGTAAAAACTCTGAATCAGGATCTACAACTCATTTAGTTGAATGATGATTCCCACGCTGGGAGGAGCCCCCAAACCCTCCTCCTGTAAGGGTAAAAACTCTGAATCAGGCTTCACAAGAGTCAATGTATAGGTCAGTCGGTGCTTGATGGAGCAATGTATGATCTTCTAATGGATGTGCACAGAAGCAGAAATAGAAGGGAGAGAGTGAGTGAGAGGGTTGATGTTCATGGCCTCCTCCAGGGGAGTTTTCTTTCTCGGA
This sequence comes from Nuphar pumila, assembly GCF_984573655.1. Lineage (NCBI taxonomy): Eukaryota > Viridiplantae > Streptophyta > Magnoliopsida > Nymphaeales > Nymphaeaceae > Nuphar > Nuphar pumila. The sequence continues at coordinate 27,047,457 of NC_143259.1, read as the reverse complement.
TAATCCTGCAGTGCAGAGACTGGGTCTTAAATAATCATCTTCGAGGCACTTAAGTCTTTACAACCACTCCTTTTCAAGAACCGTCATTTTTTTTTGCACCAATGGAGGAGAGGGTACTTAAGTCTTTGCAATCTTATCAAACTCCAACGCTAATTAATGCTGACAAACATGGGGATACGAGACACACATGCTTACATACGTGGTGCTCTTTGGGACCCCCGATCATGAGATGTAGCTAACTGCCCTGTTCGGGGGGGGGGGGGAACATATAACCTGCTTCGCTCCAAGACCTATATATAGGCTGTGTTTTGTCTTTGCAAAACACGAATGAAAAATCATCTGCCTCACTCTCCCTCTATAAAAATTGCCCCTCCCTAAGTGCATCTCTCTTTCTCTCACCTATCTTGACCCCTAGGCCTTCCTCACTTCTCTCGCTGCCCCCTAGGCCCTCTTGTCTCTCTCTCTCAATCTCAGCAAGTTACTTTGTCACTCTTAGCTGACGTCTCTAAAACTCAGAGGATTAAACCTAAGTTTGAAATTCAATGGTCTTTTAGGCTGTTGCCTAACAAACTCGAAAGATCGAACATGCGGTGGAATCTGAATAATGAAGGATAAGCTTGAGAACTCACTATAAATCTGGAGTCCAGCAACACTTTACCCCTTTTCCAAGTCTTTTCTGACCTCCCAACAATTTATAGTAAGTCAACCAACCCTATACCTCAGCTTAGACAACTCCCTTTTTCTTTCCCGTGTCATTGCACGCAAGCCTAGCCCATATTATGCATGCTATGAAATCCAGAATTTGACCCAAGTTACCTGAGTTATACCTCTCTAACTTGAACTGCTTTAAGCCTAAAATTCTAACCATAGGTGTTTTCATGTATCTCCAACCAACCCTCCAAAAATCAGCCAGAGAACTTACCATTTTATTAAACCCTATCGAACTTGAAACACAGTCTTAACCCAGTTTCCTTCAACCAGATCTGGAGCCTATAAATATTGAACCAAGTGAAATTTGCCCTTATGTTTTACCATGACCTATGTTCATGTGTCCTAAAGCTACCCCTAAAATTAGGGCATTGTATATGTTGTATTTTGAGTATACCAATTTTTTCCTAAAACATGTCCGAACACAAATTGAACCTAACCCTAATTTGAACTTAGCCAACCTATCTAAACCTAGGTTTAGACCTTGACCTACCCTATGGGCCCAGAAACATAACAATTGGTATAAGAGTGAACAGTTCTTCGTTCCTCCAATTCTTTGAATGAAAAAGGGCTCCTCAATGTGTACTATCAAGATGGATTCAGTGTGGAATGACTTAAGTGATGCCATTACTACGATGGTGCGTAAGTTGGAAGAGTTGAAGTGTGAGCAGGAAGAGCTTAAGGCACAAATGGAGCTTGATTGAGTCATTTAGTGTGTTGTTCTTCCATCAATTTTCATTGAGCCATGTGAGGAATGTGCATATCTTGATCAAGTTTTGGTCAAATCAAATCTTGCTCAATTCTTTCAAGAACCTTATAATAACAATGCATTGATTAGACCAAGTGACGATTGTGTAAACACAGCTTAGACTCTCATGGATGTGGAGCTTGATTCTATCATTGTCGATCTGGCTAAGACACAATTGATGGCCTGCTCAAGCCACTTCCACATGCAGCCGACATAAGAGGTCGTTGCCACCATTGTTGCAGACTTCCTAACACTGTAAAAGGAAGCAACCAGTCTGAGTTTCGAAGTAACTGCAGCTCATGCACACTTCAGCAAGGCGAGCCCTAGTCCATGAAAGTGTTGTAGGATCGAGGCAACGAGCACTAGAGGGAGAGTGAATAGTGCTTTTAAATAACATCTTTGGAATTTTGAAGGATTTTAAACTTTACACGGCAATCATACAAAGAACACAAGATTTTATCCTGGTTCGGTCTTTCTGACCTACATTCAGTCCCCAAGCAAAACCCGCTTGAGATTTTCACTATCAACCTTGTGTCACCACAAGAACATACAGACTAAATCCGGTCACACTTTCAGTAACAATCCTACTGAAAGCAAACACCTCCTTTAAACCAAGGAGATCATTTTCCTTTTACAAAGAAAAAGAAATAAACAATTTGCAATCAACCTACGAGCCTTTCTTATGAATGAAAATGGAATGGACTAGGCTTCTATGGTTGTTGAAATACTCAACTCACAAATTCACTATCTCACAAAAGAATTTGAGTGAAAAACTGAAGTAAAAATATCAAGTGAGTGAGAAAACGAATACTTGAATGAATATGAGTGAAAAGCAAAGAATTCGATCTTTGTAATTCGATAAGATTTCTTGTTTTTTAGTGTAGAATTCACTCTTATTTATAGTTGAAAGATTTCATACGTTGGTAGTACGAAAGAGTATCAAAACAGTCACTTTTGAACAATCAATTTGTTTGAAAAATGAAAAGACACACCTTTTTAAAGTTTCCAGAAAATGGTTATATTAGTCTACTGGAACAGTAGTTAGACGACTGAAATCAAACATTAGCATACTGACAGTTATCGTCAGTCGACTACTGTTTTTAACGGAACAATTTTTGAATTCTGGAATTTGAAAATTAGTCGGCTAAAGAAAATGTTAGTCGACTGATGAAATCATCAGTAGACTGAAAAAAACTTTCAGTCGACTCCTGCTAAAATTTCTAGAAAATCAAACATTTTGTCTAGTCGACTAAGAAAACTTTCAGTCGACTCCTGCTAAATTTTCCAGAAATCAAACATTCTATACAATCAACTAAGAGTCGATTAGTCAACTAATCAGAAAGTTGAGGTTTTGCTTTGAAAAATTGACGCAAAAAAGGTTGTCAACTGATAAACTTTAAAATGTGGGTAAAGAGCTTTCTAAAATAATTTTCGCCAAGGGTTCTTTTAGAAAAGTTTTTCTTAAGAATTTTTAGGTGTAATGCAAGTGAGATATGTACTCTAAGTAAGACTCTTACAAGAATCTAAGACATTTAAGGAAATTTACATTTGCACACTAGTCTTCAAAGATTCTTCATCGAATTCTTCAATTCTTGTTATCTTTCTTCATTGCCTTAGCAAAAATGCAGTTGATTCACTTGTTCATCATCAAAACCTTGTACTTGAATTGCCGTGTACAATTTTATTATCATAACAATCTCCCCCTTTTTTATGATGACAAACTAGTCACAGATAGGGCAATGATACACAGATGAAGATTTTACTCTCCCTATCAATATGTTGTCAAAACATAAGAAGTTAACAATATTAAAGCATATATCAAAGCATATATAACATATGGTTCTTATGCAAATTGTTTTTCTTCTCCACATATATCACATATATGGCTTACTCCTCATGCATTTGTTTATTACTTCTCCCCCTTTGTCATAATTAAAAGGAGTAAGTGTAGTCATAGCATAAGCAAAAGGCAAATTCAAGTTCAAAATATTACAACTCCAAAAAGTATCAATGTTCAGGAAAAGAAATGTTGTTTTATCAAAGCAATAAGTAAAGCCCACAATATTTCTGAGATAATGAAATATGATGTGTTTCAGTTAATGAATTTCCTGGTATGATTACGATAATTTTTTAAAAATTACATATATATGATATACGAGGCCTTAAATCGCGTAAGTGAGATGAACATAGCAATCGAAGGCAATCTGTGACGAATTAACTTCTGAGAATTTTAAGGTGAATTCATAATATATATGTATTTTATCTCCAAATTTGAGGCCCAAACGAGGAAAAAACCTCATTATTTCATGTGAATTACTGGAAACATGTATCGATAGAATGAGAGTCATAACGAGAGCAAATTTCATGAGAGATAAAAATTTTCTTGGGATAAGCTTGACGATTTGATTGTAATCGGAATTTAGAATAAAAATATATCATGATATTTTAATTATAATTGATGACTTAAATAAAAAATTTAATTATGAAGCATTACCTCATTTTAGCCAGAGGTCCGACTAAAGGGTTGATCCAAGCCCATGGTCGACAACTCTTGGCAAGATTGGACATCTTTAGCCACGAAGACCAGCTAGTCAAGTTGACCAGCTGGGACAATGGCAATCTTGTAAGGAATGGAGTGTGATCAAAAGGGAGGGCCACGATTGACCCTACCCATAAGAACGACCTCATGATGATGCAAGGGGCATCATCATGAGGGTGGGGCGCCCCTCCAAGCATTAGCATGGGGCTGCGCCCCATGAGATTTTTGAAATCCCATCTTGGCTCTTTCCAAGAGGGAGTATTGATGAGTAGGGAAGCTCTCATTGGGTGCATGGGGCGGCGGCCCCATGACACCCTTATAAATTTTATGAGATTTTTTAAATCCTAAGGGGCAAGTGGAGGATGTTGAGCGGCTATGGGGGAGGGGGCGTGTTTGATCCTAGCCATTGGATCTCTCAAGGAGATCATGGCCCTTCATTCCTCATGCAAGGCATATTTAGCCTTTTGAAAAAGAGGATGGAGCCAAAAGTGATGATTTTTGGGCTCTCCTCTCTCTCTTCACTCTCTCACTCTTACCCTCATTCTCTCTCACTCTCAATCCCCCTCTAGCCGTGTGATGTGGGTTAACCAACACTTGCATGGAGCCCTTGCAACTGAGCCTCACCTTCAACCGAATCAAGGTGAAGCTTCAACTCACTATTTTCGGTTTCTCAAAAAAAAAAAATTGTACACGGTATGAACATGAAGCCATGGAGTCGGACACATCCATGGATGTGTGACTCTTGGCGAATTAGCTACTCTAATGGATGTGTGTAGTTGTTTGAGCACCCTCCCTTTTTGTTTCATGGAACAAGAAAGGGCTCAAGACCACCTACTTCATACTCGGTTTGAAGGCTTTGTTTCATTTTATTTTATTTTTTTTTTGTTTAAAAAAAAAGAAATCTGTAGAATCGCCTTATGCCTTCTAGTTTCATAAAATATTTTTGATTGAAATGCATCTTGAACTTTGTTTTTCTTTTTTTTCTATGTTGTTTCTATTCAATTAGGTTGGATGTTGCATTTTCTTTTATGGCATGCATGAAAATGTGTGATTCTTGCCATTCCGTTGGGGTTCGTATAAGTTTTTTTTTTCTCTTCTTATGCGCGTTTGAGCTAATGAGTCCTCAGCCCCTCTCACTGTCATGAGAAGGCTGGGACCATCCTTGAGCCTCCATGATGGCTGAAGCTCTGGTCTGGACACGGGTATAGTCCAGTCCAGCCATGGCTACTCCTTCCCATTTTGTTTTCCTTCTCGCTCAAACCCCCTTACCAGTAGTTTTTCTTGATTGTTATTTTCTTTTTTTTTGTATTGTTGGGAGTTCGGTTGGCCTGTCCCCTACTAGGACAGACCCAGCTGGGTGCACTCTGGTCCGAGCAGGGCTCGTCCAGATGCACCTAGCTACCTTGGTCATTGAGGACTTTTTCTCTCTTGACGCGCGTGGCAGGCCACCAGGTGCCAACAACACCTGGATAGCCTTGTCGCCTTGAGGCGCTAGGTTCAGACCCCTGTCTCAGGGTTAGGTCTGGTCTGAACCCTGGGGTTCGAACCAGAACCACGTCTTGGACAAGGTCTAGTCCAGCGGACCAGATCCGTGGCCCTATTTTCCCTGCATCCTTCATTTTTCTTTTTGTCTTGGCTCTTTGGTTGTTGTCGGGTGCTAGTTGCACCCGGGTAGCATGCGGACCTGGGCCCCTTGCTTCAGGTTTGCTGCTACTTGGTAGCTCGGTCTAAACTTCTAGGTTCAGACCAGGGTTAGTCCTCAACTGAGGTCTGGTCCAGAGGACCATACCCCCATTCCCCATGACTTTTTTTTTCCTATAGTCCTTGTTAGGGTGCGTGTTTTGACGAGTGCTGGAGCATCCGGGTGGTCTAGCAGGCCCTAGCCGGACTGCACACCGAGTATAGTGCCTGGACTGAACCCTTAGGTTCAGTCCAGTGCCTCTTGTGACCCCTCAGGTCGGGTCTTGTTTTGGGTTGGAACACCCAAACTGCACCAGTCCGAGGAGTTCCAATCTGCCCACTCTTAATGCACCACCCCCTGTGGTCGGATCTAGGCAAGGGTGAGCTAGCGGGGTCTGGTCCCATCTGGACCAGATTAGGTTAAACTCATGTTGCTCGCTATATGAGGGCAGCCATCCCCTCGTTCCCACAAGCTCACAAAGTGATCCATTAAAATAATAAAACACACACACACACACACACACACACACATATATATATATATATATATATATATGTATATATGATGATAAAAGAAAGAATTTAAGTTGACCGCAACCAAGTAGATGTTGGAATGTGTGGGTCCGCCGTCCAGCAGACCCAGTTGGACATTTGGCACATTTTGTGCCTTGTTCAAGTATATGATTTGTGACCCTACAGGTCCCAATTAGTATGTATGATGTGTTGGTACTTCGTACCTCATTTTTTGACATTCGGATAGCCGAATGAGTGTCAGGTCAGGAATAAACCCCGTGTTTCCCCGTTGCCCCATCCTGGTAGCATTAGTAGGAATTGTTGGGTGAGCTTTACGCTTCCCACACGTACATAAAGATTTCCTCTATCTTAAGTGTTTGACAACTTCATCAAAACCATCATTGTAGCATCCTTGGGTTCCGTGAGCGCGGCAACCAACCGTGGTAATGCTAATGTAATTCCCATAAGTTGGGAATATTCTAGACTTCATTATCGACACGTAAGTGTGTCGAATTCAGGAATCCTCTTATGGAATTTGTTCCGCGTTGGCAGCATCGGAGCAGGGTGTTTGGGGAACATTATGTAACCCATATATATATATATATATATATACATAATTGTCCTTTATATCATATTTGCATCATTTTTCCCCGCAAGTGTGGTGACCAACCATGGAAATGTGAATGTAATTCTCATATGAATGGAAATATTCTAGATTTTAACCTTAACACGTGAGTGTGTTGAGAATCATAGAATTGGTCCTGCAAAATGGAAATTGTCAAAGTATGACATTTAGAAATCCTGAGCTTGAAAAATTGTAATTTGGTTTGAGATATTTGTTATAACTTGATGTTCATATATTCCTGATATTGTCCTGCTATTAGAATTGCTTATTTCTCCAGAATGCAAACTGGTACACTCACTCGCACATTGTTACTTACTGAAATAATTATGCATGTGTAGCTTGCCTCTGTTTTATTACTTGTGCGATTAACTTGAGGAAGTGTGACTTTAGTCTCGCACCTGCAAGTAGCACAGCCTGACACTAGTACTGCTTAGTACGTACCTCAAGAGGTACACCTTGGTCTCATGCTTGAGGCATTGATGAGTGCATGAAGTGCACATTATGCATACGATGTAAAGAATGATGTAGACTTAAACACCATAGGGTATGAGCAATACACTGTTGTGGTTTTTAGACTCAGTTGGAGTCCTTGGGTGATGGCCCCTTATTCGTGAGTGAGTTCACGTATGTCTATACCCTAGATATGAAAATAATAAAATGGTGTTATGATCGCCTTCCCATTGCGGTTGAAGGGAAAGTTTTATAGGACGACTATTAGACCCGCTTTACTATATGGTACGGAATGTTGGGCTGCCAAGAGACATCATATTCAAAAAATGAGTGTAGCTGAGATGCGGATGCTTAGATGGATGTGTGGAAATACAATAAAAGATAAGATTCGGAACGAAGAGATACGTAAGAAGGTAGGTGTTGCACCCATTGAAAATAAGATGCGAGAGAATCGTTTACGGTGGTTTGGACATATTCGGCGAAGGCCTAATGATGCTCCAGTTAGAAGGTTGGAGAAATGGGAAAATATATTAGTTAAAAGAGGTCGGGGTAGGCCTAGGAAGACTTGGATGGAGATGATAGGAAAGGATATGAATGCTTTGAACCTCACCGAGGACATGGCGTTGGATAGAAATGATTGGAGGAAAAGGATTCATGTGGAAGACCCAAAATGAATTTCTTTTTTGGTTCATATCGCCGACCCCAATTGTTTTGGGATGAAGGCGTAGTTGTTGTTGTTGTTGTGGTGTTATGATCGCCTTCACAGGCGATGTACTCTTGTTAGCTGTGTGAGGCTGAGCACGTTAATGGGCAGGCTAAGTACTTGTTTGCGTACCCCGTGGGGATCATGAGGCATAAACACCTCGAAAAGAGGTATGACTTGATAAATGAGCCTAAGAAAGATAAACCGCCATGTCCCATTCACAAATCTGTTCACCTTAGAGAGGGTGGATGGTACAACCCTGAGTGATTAATTGTTACTATGATATGGGTTTTTACAGAAGTTGTAGCGTCCTTTGACCTCCAGTCACTCAGAGTTAGGGAGGTCAAGGTTATCTTTTAAGATACCTCACTATTGTAGTAGTATGAATTCCAATCCTTACCTATGCGAGGGTTTCTCTCAGTTGCGTGCTACTCGCATGAGGTTTACTCGGTCTGTAGCATCCCCAGTTACCACATTAGAATTTGAATAACAAATGTCGGGTGCATGGCTCATAGAATGTAAGGTTCTTTCGCGTACCCAAAGGAGTAATCAGAAGAACATAAATACTAATCAATCACAACTAACTCACTTTAGTGGTTTCCTTTACTGCTTACTTGCTAATGTCCTTGTTCTGTTTCCTTACTGTTCTTAGCTACTTGTGTATAGTAGTTACTTAGTTCCCTGTTTTACTGCTATAGCCTGTTGTATTTATACTTCTGTTGTTACTTAGACTCGTAGCATGTACACTCACCTAACACTTGCACATATACATGCTATCACATGTTCCATGCTATATACATGTTTTTTCTGTGAGAAATAGATATATAATGTTATTGATTCTTCACCACCTTGCAAGAGTACTGACCCCGTTTCATGGGGAATGCAAGTGATGAATAGGTACAACGGCGATGCGACGGCACATGATGGAAGACAATATGGACAAAAATTTATCCAGCAATGCGAGCGCGAGGTTGAAGATTGATATTCTTGAAGGGAGGACAATAAGGCATACCGGGAAGAAGAATTTGTTCAAAAATATTTTCATCATTAAGTTCAATAGAATTGAATAAAGTTCCCGAAGATGGAACATCGAGGATTTGTCCAAAGAGTTTGAAATCAAACTTGATTTCAATGTCTCTAACAAGAGAGGAAATAAAACTGGTATCGTGATCGATTTGCAAATTTGTGTAAAACAAATGAATCAAGAACGGATAATAATCACAATCGGAAGATGCATCAAAAAGATGTGAAATCCCTGTAAACAATGCCTCAAGATCATATCGTGAATAAACGTAAAAAAGAACACTTCTACCAGGTAAGATAGGAAGGGCAGAAATAGATCCAAATGTATCGTATAGAAGGGGATTTCTAAGTAGGCTAAGAGCGAATCTGTGATGTACCTTGCCTATCGGTGTGGATGAAGAAGGGGAACCTTGTGCGGAGGCGGCTTTCTGACAGGGCATGGTCGAAAGAAAAGATGAACCTATCGAAGAGAAGTGGTGCTGCAAGGAGTGGCTTGTCGGCAAGGTTAAGACGCTGTGATCATCGCAAAATTTTTCCTCTCTTGTGGTTTCTCTCTCTTCCTTTTCTTTTCCTTTCCAACCTCTATTTTCTCCTTTTTGAAGGGAGAAAATGAAAGACAGAAAGAAAGAGTGAAGAGAAAAGAAAAGAAAAGAAGAGAAGAGGAACTCTTTTGTGGGGTCTCACTTCACCTTAATTTTGAAAATATTTAAGAAAATAACTCGCCTCCATTTTGAAATATTTGCGGGAAAACTGGAAGACAGGATCCGCTCGTCGGTACGAGGTTCGACCGTTCCTGGCGCCTTTACCAGAGGTAATCGAACCAAGAGTCGAATTCATGCCTTTTGCTTTGCCTTAATGTTACCTAAGAATTTATCCTAAGTCTAAATGCACAAAGAATCATGTTTGTGCAATGCAAGGATGTATGCTCTTTTTGAAAATGATTTGAAAAATTCCCAAGTGTTTCTGAGATGAATCTGATAATAGAGTGAAGAAATGGTTTCTAACTTAGAATTTTAAGATTTAAAGTTCTAAGTTTTTGAAATAATCAGAGCTTTGGAAAAATAAATTTGGATCTTGAGAGAAATGATCTTGAAACTGAGATAAGAGGAGAAGAAAGGAAATTTCAAAGTTATAAATGGACTTTGAACTAGAATTTTGAACATGGAATGGAATTGAATTCTAACTTTGAAGTTTGAAATCAGAATGAAATTTGGGAAATCTAATGGAATTGAAAAATAGAATTGGTTTTTGGAATCTTAAGAATTAAGATAAACTTGATCTTCTGAAATCTGGAATGAAAATGGAATTAGATTTAAAAAATTGGAATTGGGAATGGAGTTTGATTTGAAATCTAGAATTCAATATGGAATTTGAATCCAAAGTCTAGATCCTAAATAGAGTTGAGAATCAAAATTGAATTCCGGATTTAGAATCCGAAATGGGAAGTGGATTTGAAATCTGAGATCAAATGATGTAGTGGAATTCTGGATTTTAAATGGAATAGGATCCAAGATGTTATTGGATTCTGGATCCTAAATGGGATTTGGGTCTGAAATTTGTGATCTAAGATGGAATTGGATTCCGGATCCTAGAATGGATTTTGGATCTGAAGTCTGAGATCCAAGGTAAAATTGGATTCTGGATCCTATATAGATTTTGGATCTGAAGTCTGAGATCCAAATGGAATTGGGTTCTAGATCCTAAAATAGTTTTTGGATCTGAAATCTGAGATCCAAATGGAATTGGATTCTGAATCCTAAGATAGGCTTTTGGATCTGAAGTCTGAGATCCAAGGTAAAGTTGGGTTCTGGATCCTAGAATGGATTTTGGATCTCAAGTCTGAGATCCAAGGTGAAGTTGAACTCTGAATCCTAAAATGGATTTTGGATCTGGAGTCTAAGATCCAAGGTGGAGTTGGATTCTGGATCTAGAAAATGAGAAATAGATCCAAAATCTGGAATCCCAGATATAATTTGGATCTAACTTTGGATTTGGAATTTCAAAATTGATTTGAAAATTTGAACTTTGAATGAATTTCAAAGTCAAATTGGACTTTGAATTTGAAACTTGATTTTGGAATTTAGAAAATAAATCAAGAATTTCTAAGTTAAATGGAACTTTGAATTTGATTTCAAAGTCAAATTTTGGACTTTGAAGATGAGATAGAATTGATGAATTTGAAATAGAAATTGAAGAAAAGTTATTCACAATCACTTGGGTTTTTAAAAGGGGAATTTTGAAAACATGATGCAATTCTATCCTAAATGATGAATGAATTTAAATAACTTTGAAATTGGAATTTGAAAATCATATTTCATTCTTTAAATGAATGTAAATAAGATTAATGATATAATACACTCCTGACTATGGTCATTGAATGTATTATATAATGATCCTATCTAAATTCAAATGAAGAATAAAACACATTTTGGTGCTTTTATAGAGTTTAGAAAGAAATTAAATCTCAGTATATCCTGACTATGGCCTTTGGTATACGTAGTGAATTAATTTTAAACTAAACTCCGATAAAAGAGGAAAATATTTAAAGAAAACATGATGAATTTTGAAAATGATCCAGTGTGAATCCAGTGTTATTTTATAAAAGATAAAAATACTAAGTTTTGTTTACATCCTGACTATGGCCATTGATATAAATCATCAACTTAGGATTAATTACCTCTTACAAAATGGTGCACGTGCCATTCGTGTTTCACCATTTGTGAAATTTTGAAATAAAAGATAAAAATGAGATGAAACATATGATTTGTAGGATTTACATGCTCATACATTCTAATTTAATGCAAGGAATGTAAATTCTCATTATATCTAGCTATTACAATACATGAAATCAAATTTACAACTCCAAATAATGACCTTTTCCACATATTTTCCTGCAAAACAACTGGGTTAATATGAAGATAGAGGAAAATTTGTACATATCACATGGAGTTAAAAAATGCTCATATGCCAAGATATATATATGATGGAAAGATGGAAAATGATATATGTATATATCTATATGCAGGCATATATATGTATATGGGTATATATATAGGTATATACATATCATTTGCTTGTGAAGACATATGGGTATATATATATATATATATATATATATATATATATATATATATATATATATATATATATGCATATATATGTACACATATATGTATATATATCTGTATATATGTACAGAACATCCAAAATCAATGAGAACCTTATATATGAAAAGACATTCAAAATTTTGCCTTGAATGAATGATAGAATGCACATTTACACAATTTGTTTACTGTGTGATGAATGACATACTATGCGCATGCATAGTGATTCAGCAAATGTGTAAAAATAACATATGTGCAAGTATTAGAAAAGAGGCCTGGGCATTGGTGGTGGATGAGTATTAGGATATCCATGTAGCATCCTAAATATAATGTCCTAAAGTAATAATGACCCTAAAGTAGGCTTGTTTGAAAGATGTGAATGATATCCTAAGATAGTTAGAATATACTTGCACCCTCTAAATGGAAGTATAATGCTAAAATGATGTACCTGAGCTAGTGGAGAAATTTATACCTAGTGAGTGGTGGAGTGTACATAGGTGCATAGGGTAGGTGAAGGTGTGGGTACAGGAAAATGAGAATGAAACCATAACATAAGCACAATGAATGTAAATTAAATTTTTTGAAATATTGATAAAAAAAAATGGAAATGTGCATATCAATATGCAAGAAATGAAAATGGAACATATACTATGCTGTGGCAGTGAGAATGTGCAGAGGTAGTAATGAACATATAGGTGCAGAAGTGATAATGAAACGCAGAATGGGAAAATGCAGAAATGCAATGATGCAGTATTGTGGAAGAATACTATGTTGGTTCTGCAAAATGTGTTGTAGGTATATCAATTGACATGCAGAGGTAACAGTGGATGAATTACTGTACTTAAGAATGCCTAACAGGGTATATAACAGGATACTAATCATTAACTTACGAATGTGATATATTCAACTCAGTGAGGTTCATTCATTAACTGATTTTGGCCTTACAGAGTTGGATTACATTTCATATCAAAGGACTTGTACACATACCATTAAAGTCCTAACAGGAGTGCACCGGCTTCAATACCATCTTGGCAAGGCAGTATCTCATGATATTTCATCGCCTTAACGAATCTAAAGAAAGGGAATCATGACCTTTTAATCTGTTGTCGGCATCATTTGAACTGATTCATTCCTGCACAGGCTGATTTAGAATTTTCAACCCAATGAAATAGTGACCTGATATCATTCAATAGACTGCTAAATGAAACTAGGGTGATACCCTGTGGAAATACATAAAGAATCACTTTTATGTGCTTTGCACATGAACAAAATAATTGTGTCACATGAAGCTTGTATACGCATATACATTTCTTTTCAGCTACATTTGTCTGAAGGCAAACATTCAAAAATCATTCACTCCAGTGGGTGGCTAGGTGAACATATTGGGAGCAAACGTGAATGCAGTGGGGTTGAAGGTGACAATGACATGGAAGGAGATGCTAGTGAAGGCACCAGTATACAGGGTATTGTAGCAGACAAGAAGTGGAAGGTGCTGTAATAGGTAATGTGATTGCAGTCGTTGGGGTATGCATATCCTGCTTTCACATATGCCAACTTAACAGGTCATTTTGCAATATCCTGAAGTAAAAGCTTTTCATTATTTGCTGGAATATCAGAACAATGTGTTGGTTTAGCTTTTACCTGATGGCAGGTTGCTCGCATATCTTAACAAGGGTAGCCTTTCTCAGTATCTATGTACTGACCCTTCATAACCCACTTGAACGCATAGTCCATGAATCCACCATTGCAACCATTACTATACGAGTTGTCATAATCACAAAATTCTTGCTCACAAGGACTAATCAAGATCCCTGTGACAATCTTGTTTAATGAAACCTGTGGACTGGATATTCTCTGCATCACATTTGCTGCAAATTGTGCATCTGGTATGCTCATCAGCAAGATGATATGTTGCAAAACGTGTCAGCAAGTGTTGTAGAGGCTCTTTCTTTTCTCTTGGAATGATACTTCTGTTGTTGCTGACTTGCTTCAGCTCCTTCACCATTCATTACCCACTGAATAGAAATGGCAAAGGTACCACCGTGACCATCAATGGAGGCTGCAGGGATTATCAGGGTTTGAGTTGTAGTTGTGGTTCTTATCAATGTACACGTAAGCCATAACATCCAAAGAGCAACCAACTCTATTTTGCTGGGAAATGGGATTAAGATGGGAGAACTTGGAGGTTCTTATCAATATACATGTATATCAAGCTTGAACACAGGATATGCTTTGCAAAAGAACATCAAATCTGTAGCAACAATACCTATGAATGATCATCAATACCATTGACAAAATTTCCACTGCATTTTCATATGTCTTATTCCTCACAATGCAAACTGACGTATTGAAAGTTTTGACAACTAATTGATTGAACGTCTGTCTCAGCAGAACATGGAAGATTATAAAGTTAGTAAGAGGCACCAAATAACAGAGAAATGTATGAACCATATACATAACCAAAGATGCAGATATGACGCTTTGTGTGCTAGAGTGTAGGCAACCTTGAACTACAAAGGATCTTCTGCAGCCATAGACGAGCTTGAATACAACAAACCAAAATCGGAGAATGGTCAATTACCAGCATGATGCTTGACCACGTGGTGAAGGACGTCATTTCAACTTCTTCAGCCTACTCTTCACTCATAAGAGTAGAAACTGACTCTTTGCCATCTTTGTTCAGAGATATTTTCATTGGCAAAGAATCTCTTTATGAAAGGCTACCATTGTTCATTGCATATGGTTAGGATTTTTCAGGCACAGAGTTGCTTGGGATGCTTTTGGTTTTACTGCTGGATATACAATGATCTCAATGCTAAATAGGAGTTGGTTGTTACTTTCATTGTGATATCATCAGAAGCTCTCATATCAGCCAAACCAAAAAGGGGAATACATTGATGAATCCCTTACAGGACTCCACAATACTCCAAAAGGAGCAATCGTCATGCAAGGAGATATCAAAAAAAAAAAAGGGGGTAATGCATCCAATGCTACTTTTTCTCAACACCATGATACAGTTGATGGTAATGCTCAGGGGATATAGCGATGCTTATGAATGCTGAAGGGTTGATATTATATGAAATTTATTTAAGCATCATTTCAATAAGATGATGCAAAATGAATTATTATGAGTTATGGATTCACAATGCAATGAACAATAGAAGCAAGATGAAAGCGAAGAAAATAAAATGAAAACTGATAAAACAGAAACCTAAACACAAATCGAACCAGAGACATTAATCAGAGATTATTTGCAAAATTTAAATCCAAGCGATAAAACGCTGAGATGAAAATCGGGAGAAGGACGTGCTATAAAAGAAACACAGATATAGGAAATGAATTACCGCTTATATAAAAACATACTAAAGAAATCAAGGAAATTTGTGTAAAAATGAACAAAATACGACAGATTAGAGCAAATAAAAGGCCATATGATGGTTTTAAATGAGAAATCAACGCGAAAGATGAACAAAAAGAAAAAAAAGTAGGAAATTAGGTGTTGGAATCAATAGATTTTGTTAATGTTGCAATGGATGGATCGATCCTGCTACATGCAGGTCGATTCCACCACTTTGTCTTGTAATAAAGGAAAAGAAGTGAAGATGAACAAAAATCAGAACAGAGAAATGTTGAACGATAAAGGGAAAAAATTTGTTCATAGAAAATAGGAAAATAAGGAAGATGATTACTTACCTGTAATCGCAGGGGCGATCGATCGGCTTCCTTCCGATCATGAAGAGGAAGACCAGAGAGGAAAAAGGAGAATATCAAGAAGAAGAGATTAGAGGGAAAAGGGGAAAAGAGAAGCAGTGAAGAACGCAAGTGGCGGGGTGAGAACAGATGCCTGAATGCTTCCCCATTGCGTCTCTCTTAAAGAGGGGAAGATAATTCTAGAAGGAGGCCATGCCGTTGGGGATCGACGATGAAGGAAGGTGTTTCGGAGATGGATGGTTTAAGGAGAAGAGCCATGGAGGAGTGCGGCTGAGAGTGAGAGAGGGTTTATGAAAAACAAAGCTTGTGCGTGAAGCTTTGTTTGTGAATTTTTCTGATTTTCCAAAAAGAGGCTCCTTCAAAAAAAAGATTTTCATAAAAAGTGTTTTTAAAATGAGTTTTTTAGCAAAATTTAACGTTTAAAAGCTTAAACTCATTTTTTTTTGTAATTTTTCCATTTTTTTGGTTTTTGTGTTTATTTTTCATTTTTTTGTATTTTTGGAATAAAAGTCTAAGACTTTACGAGAAAACAAAGATTAGACACTATTTTTTTTGTATTTTTGCAAAGTATTTACAAGCGAGAGTTTTTCTGAGAACTCAAGGCTATTTTAGGAAAATTTCTTCAGAAAATGGGTTCATATCCGGATTTGAGGAAATATTCGAGGTTTAAAGCCTCGAATCGAGAAATACAGAGTTGGGGATCCAATAGAGTGCCAGATGAACTGCCCGAGCCATTCAGAACCATTTTTGGTATTTTTGTAATTTTTAATTTGGAAATCAGACAACGAGGCTTAGGTTTTGGATTTAAAACACTGGGTTCGGGTCCGAAATTGAATTTGAATATATCAATATGGAATTCAATCCAGAAAATCTGAAGAATGACTGAAATTTAGCTTTGATTTTCTCAGAAAATGGAACCAGGGGCAAAAAGGTCATTTTTGCAAATATTTGAAAATTTTGGGGTGTTCACAGATGCCCCTCTTTGCTACTAAGCTGGTTGAAAGCCGAGCTTAGTGGCAAAGACAACACTCCAAATTTTGAAAATGCCCCAGTCAGCAGATCTGAACTGGGTGTGGAAGAATTATTTTGAAAATATGACTTCTCAGGCTTAAAACCTTATCCTGAATGGTTTTGGGGAGATAAAATCCTCGAAAATGATATAATTGAGTAGAAAATGAAGAAATCGTGATGGGACTTTGGGTGAAAATCCCGAATTGGTGGAAAATCAGAATTTTGATCTGGTCTCATGGGTGAGACAAGATACTCTTTTGGGAATGATTCAGGTTTTAGCCCTTAACCTGGATGGGACAAAGATATATCAAAATGAATTGAATGAGGAAAGGAATACATGAGAACCTTGATGGGACACAGTTTTTTTGGAAAAAATGCCTCGTGAGGCGAAGCTCAAGTAGAATCTTATCCTGATGGATGAAGCATAGATTTCTTGATGGGAAGAACCATGATGAGACTGGAAGAAAAACATCTCATCAAAACGAGGAATCTCATCGAAGCGAGACTCAGGTTTAACCCAAACCTAAGAAAGGAAGATATCTCGCGAAACAAGGTTCAGGGTTAACCCTTAACCTGAATAGAAAATCTACCATACAGATTTCTCAAATGGAGAAACCATAATGGGACCTTCGGAGTTTGGATGAACAAATCCGAAAGGAGTTTTGCGAAAGGAGGAAAATAGGGTTTCCTAAAGCTTTGAAAAGGAGAAGAAATTGGGCGTCTTATTGCTGAGACTGAAATAGCTTTTGAAATTAATAACCTCTCGCAATAGGTTCAGGTTTGACCCTTAACCTGAGTGGGAAAAATCTACTATCAGATTTCTTAATGAAGAAACCATAATGGGACCTTCGGAGTTTGGACGAACAAATCCGAAATAGGTTTTTGCGAAAGAAGGAAAATAGGGTTCCCTAAAGCTTTGAAAAGGGGACGAAATTGGGCGTCTCGTTGCTGAGACTGAAATAACTTTTGAAATTAATGACCTCTCGCAGAAGGTTAAGGTTTTTACCCTTAACCTGAGTGAGAAATCTACCATACGGATTTCTCAAATGGAGAAACCATGATGGGACCTTCGGAGTTTAGACGAACAAATCTGAAAGGGTTTTTTGCGAAAGAAGGAAAATAGGGTTCCCTAAAGCTTTGAAAAAGGGAAGAAAATTGGGCGTCTCATTGCTGAGACTGAAATAGCTTTTGAAATTAATGACCTCTCGCAGAAAATTCAGGTTTTTACCCTTAACCTGAGTGGGTCATCCATACAGAATTCTTAAATGAGAAAACCGTGATGGGACAAGAAGAGATACTTCAACTGAATGAGGCAACTTTTCCTGAAAGATATAAACAACGCTAGGTTGCATTAAAATGGATATCGAATTTTTATTTCATTCTTAGAATAGCTAGAAAATTTTGCCAATAAGATAAAATTATGGTTGACTCAAATGCTTGAAAATGTGCACGTATGTGCAAAAGATATTTCCTTTTTACCTAGAGTATTTCCTCCATTGAGGTTAACTCCTCGGTCCTAAGAGTCAAATTCAAAATTTTAGCGCTGATGATTTTCTTCAAGGAAGTTATCAATTTCCCTGATATGAGAAGAGAAGAAATATTCTTAATTTCATAAAAGCAAGTAATGAAGAGATATTGATAAAAGAATTTTGCATGAGAAAAAATCACTTCTGGCAACTTTGGCAGTTTGATATCTGGGTGTTTTCCCATGATGATCCTTTTGCACTCTTTTTGAGTCACTGAACTTTCTCGGTTTTCACATCATCCTTCATTTGGATGTGTCCTGACTTTTCTCTCTTTTTCAGAGAAGGGTACGTTACAAACTCCTTTATCTTGGAGATGTTTCGATCCTTCTTTTATCTCAGGAATTCTATTGATGATATTGGCTCAAAAGGTCTTTTAGATGATAGCAGAAATCAAATACCTTTTAGGGATTGTCGGTAGGTTCATCACACTCGTCTTCATCTCGACGGTGATCTAAACTTTCCCTGGAAGGATCTTTTACAAACTCCTTCATCTTGGAGATGATCCAAATCTTCTTTGGCCCCGGGGGTCTAGCTCGCCTATTCATCTTCATCTTGACGACAATTGAGAGATCCCTTTTGCAGATATTTGGTTGCAACTTTAAATGGATAAGAAGATATGAGATTTGAGTGGATTCTTTTAAAGCTCAAGATATTTCCACCGCCTGATTGCCAGATAGTCGTCTTTAAACATGATCAATATCAATTTGCTTTTGGCTTTTCAACATCATTGAATATTTCTTTCACAAATTATATCGATGACATTTCTTACATCCTTTTGGTTGATCAACAGGAAAAGATTTTGAATTTTACCTCTTTTTTGCAAAAAAGTTTCACCTTTTTTGAAAGAAATACTAGAGGTAATCTGAGGAATTTCTTTTGTGTAGTAAGAATATTTGGAATCAACAAATGTTTTTAGCAAATTGGCATAATGTTCTAGAATTCTTTTGTGAAATAATCACTCAATATAAATTTTGATGAGACCTTGAGCTGAATCTTTGATTTTGGAAATACATGACCAGCAAAAGCTGGAACCTTTGAAATACATGACCAACAGAAGCTAGAACGTTTGAAATACCTGACCAACAAAAAGCTGGAACGTTTGAAATACATGACCAACAAAGGCTGGAACGTTTGAAATACCTGGCCAGCAAAAGCTGAAACGTTTGAAATACCTGACCA
Organism: Nuphar pumila; assembly: GCF_984573655.1. Lineage (NCBI taxonomy): Eukaryota > Viridiplantae > Streptophyta > Magnoliopsida > Nymphaeales > Nymphaeaceae > Nuphar > Nuphar pumila. The sequence continues at coordinate 27,027,937 of NC_143259.1, read as the reverse complement.
GCAAAAAGCTGGAACGTTTGAAATACCTGACCAGCAAAAGCTGAATCTTTTTTTGGAAATACATGACCAGTAGGAGCTGGAACCTTTGGAAATACATGACCAACGAAAGTTGGATCTTTTTGGAAATACATAATTTTTTGGGAAGTTTAAGTCAAAAACTTGAATTTTGTAGAATGAAGGACTTTGGTCAGAAGACTGATTTTTAGAAAGTTACCGGTGCGAGAACCGGATTTTCCAAATGAGCTCAACATATGATTTGAGAAATAACCAGTGTGAGGACTGGGTTATGAAGATGAGCTAGATTGGAAAGTAAAATTTGATGAAAAATTCTGAATTCAAAGAACCATCACATCCTAACTGTATGTGGTCTGTTTTCAGGAATTATCCCCTTATCCTGAATGGGGAAGGAAGAAAAGAAATACCTCATTAGCAGGAGGCATCAGGTTTATCCCTTAACCTGAAGGGGAAGAGAAGAATCTGTAAAGAGAATAATCCTGAAGCTGGATCAGCCGGAAGGATGGATTTTGGAAGAAGGTCCTGCCTTACAGTTGTTTTTTTTTTTTGAAAAAGAAGAGAGTCTGAGTTGGAACTTGTATATTTAAAAAAGGAAGATGAAATATATAAAGGGGAGAACCCGAGTCGGAACTCTGATGTTCAAGATAAAATGGTAAGAGAGAAATTTTTGAGTTTGGAAAACTCGAATTCTCGACGCAACGATTGGTCCCAATGCGAACATTGGATTCAAAAAGAAGTCCTAGTCGAAACTCGAAACTTCAAACGAAAAAAAGGGGAAAGCCCGAGTGAGAACTCAGATCTTCAAAACAAAAGATAAAAGAGATTTTTGATTTTGAAAAATTCGAAATTTCGATGCAACGATCGGTTCCAACACGAGCATTGGATTAAAAAAGAAGTCCTAGTCGGAACTCAGAACTTCAAACGAAAGAAAGGGGAAAGCCCGAGTGAGAACTCAGATCTTAAAAAACAAAAGATAAAAGAGATTTTTGATTTTGAAAAATTTGAAATTTTGACGCAGCGATTGGTTCCAATGTGAGCATTGGATTCAAAAGAAAGTCCTAGTCGGAACTCGGAACTTCAAATGAAATAATAGAGGAAAAACCGGAGCTGGAACTCGGATCTTCAGAAATAAAAGAGAAACCTGAGTCGTGAAAACTCGAATTTCTAAATAAATGATTGATTCCAACGCGAGCATTGGATCCAAAAAAAAGGATAAGCCCAAGTCGAAACTCGGGTTTTTGACAGAAAGTTTTAATCAAAATTGTGTTTTGAAAATTTGCCAGTGCGAGGACCGGATCTAGAGTTGAGAATGACCAGCTCGAGGACTGAATTTATTTGCATGTGATCTGATTGCCCCTTTATCTTGACTGGGGAGGAAATAAAATTTGAAAAAGAACTGATGAGAAGAGATAGAAATTGATGGAAGATTTGACAAAAGAGAAGAATCAAGGAAAATTTTATGGAATTTATCTTGGTAACGAAATTCTCACAGGCAGCATTGTTGCTCCTATGAGGGGTTTCAGGATTATCCCTTATCCTGAATGGGAAAAGAACAAAATTTTGGCAAAAGTTGATGAAAAGCTTTGATAAAGAATTGGAAGAATTAACAAAATTTTGATAAAGAAATAAAATTGATAAAATTGGATAAAGAAAAAGATTTTGAAAAGATTTGGCAGAGATTAATGAAGCTTTAAAAGATATTCAGGATTATCCCTTATCCTGAAGAAAGAAGGACCTCGTAGGAAGAGGTTTCAGGTTTATCCCTTAACCTGAAGTGGGGGAAAAGAAGAAGGAAAAAAAATACCTCATGGGAAAGAGGCATCAGGTTTATCCCTTAACCTGAAAGGGAAATTTTGAAATAAGAATTGACAAGAAGAAAAAAAAATGGATGAACAATCAATAAAAATGAATAAAAGTTGATAAAACTGATAAAGATTGATAAACAAAAAGTTGATAAAAGTTGAGAAAAAGAGTTTTGATCTTGCCTGCATGTGGGATCTTTAAAATGAGAGAAGAATATGAGAAAATCACTTTTGGAAAGAAAGATTAACCGCGAGAGCTGATCTTTGAAAGAGGATCATTCACGAGAGATCATCATGAGGGTCAATTTTTTTTGAAGTAATGATTTGAAAACATAATTTTTGGAGAATATGATCAACACGAGGGTTGATTTTTGAATGCAATGATTCAAAATCAATTTTTAGAAAATATGATCAACACAAGGGTTGATCTTTGAATGCAATGGTTCAAAATCAATTTTTTGGAAAATATGATCAACACAAGGGTTGATCTTTGAATGCAATGGTTCGAAATCAGTTTTTAGAAAATATGATCGACACGAGGGTTGATCTTTGAATTCCATGGTTTGAAATCAATTTTTAGAAAATATGATCAACGCGAGGGTTGATCTTTGAATGCCATGGTTTGAAATCAATTTTTAGAAAATATGATCAACACGAGGGTTGATCTTTTGAATGCAATAGTTTGAAAATCCAATTTTCAGAAAATATGATCAACACAAGGGTTGATCCTTGAATACAATGGTTTGAAAAACCAATTTTCAGAAAATATGATCAACACAAGGGTTGATCCTTGAATGTGATGATTTGAAAAACCAATTTTTGGAAAATATGATCAACACAAGGGTTGATCTTTGAATATAATGGTTGAAAACCTATTTTTTGGAAAAGATGATCAACACAAAGGTTGATCTTTGAAAAAAGTTGGACTAAAATATGAAAAATTTTCATGATTTTTGAAAGACCCTCATAGGTAATATCATTTCTCTCATGAATGATATCAGGATTGTCCAACATTTTGAAAAAGAAAAGGAATTTAATGCCCCAATATAGCAAAAAGAAGGAAATATCAAAGATATAAAGAAAATTGGCATTTCATTGATAAGCAAAGGTAGATAACAAAACTGAATATTTACAAGTACTTTAACAAAAAAAAAAGTCATAAAAGACTGGGCTGACTTGCCCCTATAGAATGACTGACAAAAAGGGATGAAAGCAAAAAACTCTTGGTATTCTCAACTCTCTGAGTGGTCTGGAAATGGTTCAGGTGGGACTGCAGGCTTCTCTTCTCCTTCCTCTGGCACCAGAAGCTCTTTGTCAATGTAGTCTTGCACAATATTTTTGAGGATGAAGCAGCGCTCCGTGTCATGCCCCCTCCCTCGATAAAACTTGCAGAAATGATTTTTCCATTTCCCCTTGGTGACAGAGGGATCATCCTGCTTTGGGAGTTTGATCATGTCTTTTGCAAGCAGGTATTGTAGCACTTCTTCGATTGGCTGACCTAGAGGGGTAAGCTCGCGATCACGATCCCAACCATCGCATTTTGTTTTCTTTGGCTTGCTTGATTTCCACTGAGTGCTGACCTCTTTCTGGAAGCTAGACTGGGTTTGCATGGTTAGAAAATCTGGATGCTTTTCTTCTTCGTTTTTGACAAAGAGATTCTTATCAAGGCAGTCTTGAACTATATTCTTGAAGACAAAGCAATGCTCAGTGTCATGCCTCGTTGCCCTATGGAACCTGCAGAATCGGTCTATATATTTTCCCATGACTGTGGAAGGGTTGGCGACCTTTGGGAGTTTGACTAATCCGCTAGACAACATGTATTCGAGGACTTTATCGAGCGGCTCATCTAAAGAAGCGAAATCTCGATCCCTGCTGCAATCCTTGTGCTTTGGTCCTTCTTGCCTTTTTGCTGTGGACTGTTTTGAAGAAGCCTATCCTGGTTTTCACAACATTTCCCAATCTGGCTTTTATACTCCCCCAAGTTGTTGCCCTGGTTGCTGCCTCTGCTGGCTTTAGAATTTTCTGCATTGATATTGCTGCGTTCATTCATGGGAAAGGTGACATGTGCCTTTCTTTCAGTGGGAGCTTTTCCGCAACTGGCTTCAGCTTGTTCGGATAATATCTCAACCATCATCTTTTTGAATAATCAATATATCACATGATCAATCTCACTCTTGTTGTCCTGAACTCCCTCTTTGACAGACTTTTGATAATCCATTCCTTACTTTATGCTTATAACTGGGAGGTTAGAGCAGTGCAATCTTTGGTCGTTGCCTGACTCAATTGATAACGCCAATGCTCTCTGTAGAGCAAAATGAGGGTTTTTAGAAAAGATCTAAGAAATTTTAATAGAGGAAGAAATCACAATCTGACAATGAAAATATCCCATTACGAGGGATCGGGTTGTCACAAAATTTGCGACAACCACATTGTTTTTCTAAAAAAGGATAAATAAGTAAAATGAGAACAAAGTTTAATTTTGAAAATGACATATCATGACAAAAGATATTTTATTGCGAAAGAATTTCGAAAGTAGATGGCAAAGATTTAAGATTTGAAGAATTTGCAGGCAGGATCAAAAGAATTAGAAGAAATTAAGAGAAGAAAAGAAAAATATACCTGGGTTTTAAAAAGCAAAGAATTTTTTTTGAATAATATATACCCAGGGTTTTGGAAAAATATATAAAATATCATACAATCACAGATATACAAATAAGGATGCACAAACAGCATTCCCTAGAGGCTGACTCTAAATGCAATATTTTGAAATGGTTGATAGGACCTTAATCCTAACTCTAGGGTTCAGATCATCTGATTTCAATCAAGATACGCCGATATACTCAAGCCGAAGCTCGAAGTATGTGGCATAGAAGTATTTCTCCGGTTCTAAGGTAAGAGTTTCCCAACATCCTTAAGCACCTACCGATATACCTCAGATTATGGCCCTTAGGTACGTGGTAGGGGGACACGAACCCAAATAAGTGGTCTAGTTGTGAGGCTCTCTCCCGAACTATGGTTCAATGAGACAGCCCAGCAACGTGAAGACCGGGACAATATAGGTAGGGGATGTTTTTCAAAATATGTTTAATATGCAAGTAAAATCAGATGGCTCTAATGCAAGTCCTAAAGAGATAGATTTAAATGAAAAGAAGCATACACTTGCATACATTGTTTACATTTAATCCCTAGAATTGAGGAGAGTTGTATTTCAGACCTAAATCTAATGTGAGCATGGAATAATCTCCCCAATATGGTCCTACCAAACCATACTTAAATCCTATATGCAATGATGTCAGCTTAGGATAGAGTCTAGGCTCCTAAGGTTTGCATGGAAATGAAGCTGACATTTATAGAATAAACACTTTAGATAATATCAAAGCAAAAGGAAAAGGCATTAAATTCAACCGGACGAAGACGAGTCCCATCACGGTCGCCAAATTGTGATCATCGCAAATTTTTTCCTCTCTTGTGGTTTCTCTCTCTTCCTTCTCTTTTCCTTTCCAACCTCTATTTTCTCCTTTTTGAAGGGAGAAAATGAAAGACAGAAAGAAAGAGAGAAGAGAAAAGAAAAGAAAAGAAAAGAAAAGAAAAGAAGAGAAGATGAACTCTTTTGCGGGGTCTCAATTGACCTTAATTTTGAAAATATTTAAGAAAATAACTCACCTCCGTTTTGAAATATTTGCGGGAAAACAGGGAGACGGGATCCGCTCGTCGGTACGAGGTTCGACCGTTCCTGGCGCCTTTACCAGGGGTAATCAAACCAAGGGTCGAATTCATGCCTTTTGCTTTGCCTTAATGTTACCTAAGAATTTATCCTAAGTCTAAATGCACAAAGAATCATGCTTGTGCAATGCAAGGATGTATGCTCTTTTTGAAAATGATTTGAAATATTCCCAAGTGTTTCTGAGATGAATTTGATAATAGAGTGAAGAAATGGTTTCTAACTTAGAATTTTAAGATTTAAAGTTCTAAGTTTTTGAAATAATCAGAGCTTTGGAAAAATAAATTTGGATCTTGAGAGAAATGATCTTGAAACTGAGATAAGAGGAGAAGAAAGGAAATTTCAAAGTTATAAATGGACTTTGAACTAGAATTTTGAACATGGAATGGAATTGAATTCTAACTTTGAAGTTTGAAATCAGAATGAAATTTGGGAAATCTAATGGAATTGAAAAATAGAATTGGTTTTTGGAATCTTAAGAATTAAGATAAACTTGATCTTCTGAAATCTGGAATGAAAATGGAATTAGATTTGAAAAATTGGAATTGGGAATGGAGTTTGATTTGAAATCTAGAATTCAATATGGAATTTGAATCCAAAGTCTAGATCCTAAATAGAGTTGAGAATCAAAATTGAATTCCGGATTTAGAATCCGAAATGGGAAGTGGATTTGAAATCTGAGATCAAATGATGTAGTGGAATTTTGGATTTTAAATGGAATAGGATCCAAGATGTTATTGGATTCTGGATCCTAAATGGGATTTGGGTCTGAAATTTGTGATCTAAGATGGAATTGGATTCCGGATCCTAGAATGGATTTTGGATCTGAAGTCTGAGATCCAAGGTAAAATTGGATTCTGGATCCTATATAGATTTTGGATCTGAAGTCTGAGATCCAAATGGAATTGGGTTCTAGATCCTAAAATAGTTTTTGGATCTGAAATCTGAGATCCAAATGGAATTGGATTCTGAATCCTAAGATAGGCTTTTGGATCTGAAGTCTGAGATCCAAGGTCAAGTTGGGTTCTGGATCCTAGAATGGATTTTGGATCTCAAGTCTGAGATCCAAGGTGAAGTTGAACTCTGAATCCTAAAATGGATTTTGGATCTGGAGTCTAAGATCCAAGGTGGAGTTGGATTCTGGATCTAGAAAATGAGAAATAGATCCAAAATCTGGAATCCCAGATATAATTTGGATCTAACTTTGGATTTGGAATTTCAAAATTGATTTGAAAATTTGAACTTTGAATGAATTTCAAAGTCAAATTGGACTTTGAATTTGAAACTTGATTTTGGAATTTAGAAAATAAATCAAGAATTTCTAAGTTAAATGGAACTTTGAATTTGATTTCAAAGTCAAATTTTGGACTTTGAAGATGAGATAGAATTGATGAATTCGAAATAGAAATTGAAGAAAAGATATTCACAATCACTTGGGTTTTTAAAAGGGGAATTTTGAAAACATGATGTAATTCTATCCTAAATGATGAATGAATTTAAATAACTTTGAAATTGGAATTTGAAAATCATATTTCATTCTTTAAATGAATGTAAATAAGATTAATGATATAATACACTCCTGACTATGGTCATTGAATGTATTATATAATGATCCTATCTAAATTCAAATGAAGAATAAAACACATTTTGGTGCTTTTATAGAGTTTAGAAAGAAATTAAATCTCAGTATATCCTGACTATGGCCATTGGTATACGTATTGAATTAATTTTAAACTAAACTCCGATAAAAGAAGAAAATATTTAAAGAAAACATGATGAATTTTGAAAATGATCCAGTGTGAATCCAGTGTTATTTTATAAAAGATAAAAATACTAAGTTTTGTTTACATCCTGACTATGGCCATTGATATAAATCATCAACTTAGGATTAATTACCTCTTACAAAATGGTGCACGTGCCATTCGTGTTTCACCATTTGTGAAATTTTAAAATAAAAGATAAAAATGAGATGAAACATATGATTTGTAGGATTTACATGCTCATACATTCTAATTTAAAGCAAGGAATGTAAATTCTCATTATATCTAGCTATTACAATACATGAAATCAAATTTACAACTCCAAATAATGACCTTTTCCACATATTTTCCTGCAAAACAACTCGGTTAATATGAAAATAGTGGAAAATTTGTACATATCACATGGAGGTAAAAAATGCTCATATGCCAAGATATATATATGATGGAAAGATGGAAAATGATATATGCATATATCTATATGCAGGCATATATATGTATATGGGTATATATATATATATATATATATATATATATATATATATATATATATACATATATATATAGGTATATACATATCATTAGCTTGTGAAGACATATGGGTATATATATATATATATATACATATATATGTATACATATATGTATATATATTTGTATATATGTACAGAACATCCAAAATCAATGAGAACCTTATATATGAAAAGACATTCAGAATTTTGCCTTGAATGAATGATAGAATGCACATTTACACAGTTTGTTTACTGTGTGATGAATGACATACTATGCGCATGCATAGTTATTCAGCAAATGTGTAAAAATAACATATGTGCAAGTATTAGAAAAGAGGCCTGGGCATTGGTGGTGGATGAGTATTAGGATATCCATGTAGCATCCTAAATATAATGTCCTAAAGTAATAATGACCCTAAAGTAGGCTTGTTTGAAAGATGTGAATGATATCCTAAGATAGTTAGAATATACATGTACCCTCTAAATGGAAGTATAATGCTAAAATGATGTACCTGAGCTAGTGGAGAAATTTATACCTAGTGAGTGGTGGAGTGTACATAGGTGCATAGGGTAGGTGAAGGTGTGGGTACAGGAAAATGAGAATGAAACCATAACATAAGCACAATGAATGTAAATTAAAAATTTTGAAATATTGATAAAAAAAAAATTGGAAATGTGCATATCAATATGCAAGAAATGAAAATGGAACATATACTATGCTGTGGCAGTGAGAATGTGCAGAGGTAGTAATGAACATATAGGTGCAGAAGTGATAATGAAACGCAGAATGGGAAAATGCAGAAATGCAATGATGCAGTATTGTGGAAGAATGCTATGTTGGTTCTGCAAAATGTGTTGTAGGTATATCAATTGACATGCAGAGGTAACAGTGGATGAATTATTGTACTTAAGAATGCCTAACAGGGTGTGTAACAGGATACTAATCAGTAACTCACGAATGTGATATATTCAACTTAGTGAGGTTCATTCATTAACTGATTTTGGCCTTACAGAGTTGGATTATATTTCATATCAAAGGACTTGTACACATACCATTAAAGTCCTAACAGGAGTGCACCGACTTCAATACCATCTTGGCAAGGCAGTATCTCATGATATTTCATCGCCTTAACGAATCTAAAGAAAGGGAATCATGACCTTTTAATCTGTTGTCGGCATCATTTGAACTGATTCATTCCTGCACAGGCTGATTTAGAATTTTCAACCCAATGAAATAGTGACCTGATATCATTCAATAGACTGCTAAATGAAACTAGGGTGATACCCTGTGGAAATACATAAAGAATCACTTTTATGTGCTTTGCACATGAACAAAATAATTGTGTCACATGAAGCTTGTATACGCATATACATTTCTTTTCAGCTACATTTGTCTGAAGGCAAACATTCAAAAATCATTCGCTCCAGTGGGTGGCTAGGTGAACATATTGGGAGCAAACGTGAATGCAGTGGGGTTGAAGGTGACAATGACATGGAAGGAGATGCTAGTGAAGGCACCAGTATACAGGGTATTGTAGCAGACAAGAAGTGGAAGGTGCTGTAACAGGTAATGTGATTGCAGTCGTTGCGGTATGCATATCCTGCTTTCACATATGCCAACTTAACAGGTCATTTTGCAATATCCTGAAGTAAAAGCTTTTCATTATTTGTTGGAATATCAGGACAATGTGGTGGTTTAGCTTTTACCTGATGGCAGGTTGCTCGCATATCTTAACAAGGGTAGCCTTTCTCAGTATCTATGCACTGACCCTTCATAACCCACTTGAATGCATAGTCCATGAATCCACCATTGCAACCATTACTATACGAGTTGTCATAATCACATAATTCTTGCTCACAAGGACTGATCAAGATCCATGTGACAATCTTGTTTAATGATACCTATGGACTGGATATTCCTTGCATCACATTTGCTGCAAACTGTGCATCTGGTATGCTCATCGGCAAGATGATATGTTGCAAAACGTGTCAGCAAGTGTTGCAGAGGCTCTTTCTTTTCTCTTGGAATGATACTTCTGTTGTTGCTGACTTGCTTCAGCTCCTTCACCATTCATTACCCACTGAATAGAAATGGCAAAGGTACCACCGTGACCATCAATGGAGGCTGCAGAGGTTATCAGGGTTTGAGTTGTAGCTGTGGTTCTTATCAATGTACACATAAGCCATAACATCCAAAGAGCAACCAACTCTATTTTGCTGGGAAATGGGATTAAGATGGGAGACCTTGGAGGTTCTTATCAATATACATGTATATCAAGCTTGAGCACATGATATGCTTTGCAAAAGAACATCAAATCTGTAGCAACAATACCTACAAATGATCATCAATACCATTGACAAAATTTCCACTGCATTTTCATGTCTTATTCCTCACAATGCAAACTGATGTATTGAAAGTTTTGACAACTAATTGATTGAACGTCTGTCTGAGCAGAACATAGAAGATTACAAAGTTAGTAAGAGGCACCAAATAACAGAGAAATGTATGAACCATATACATAACCAAAGATGCAGATATGACGCTTTGTGTGCTAGAGTGTAGGCAACCTTAAACTACAAAGGATCTCTTGCAGCCATAGACGAGCTTGAATACAACAAACCAAAATCGGAGAATGGTCAATTACCAGCATGATGCTTGACCACGTGATGAAGGACGTCATTTCAACTTCTTCAACCTACTCTTCACTCATAAGAGTAGAAACTGACTCTTTCCCATCTTTGTCCAGAGATATTTTTGTTGGCAAGGAATCTCTTGATGTAAGGCTACCATTGTCCATTGCATATGGTTAGGATTTTTCAGGCACAGAGTTGCTTGGGATGCTTTTGGTTTTACTGCTGGATATACAATGATCTCAATGCTAAACAGGAGTTGGTTGTTACTTTCATTGTGGTATCATCAGGAGCTCTCATATCAGCCAAACCAAAAAGGGGAATACATTGATGAATCCCTTACAGGACTCCACAATACTCCAAAAGGAGCAATCATCATGCAAGGAGATATAAAAAAAAGGGTAATGCATCCAATGCTACTTTTTCTCAACACCATGATACAATTGATGGTAATGCTCAAGGGATATAGCGTTGCTTATGAATGCTGAAGGGTTGATATTATATGAAATTTATTACAGCATCATTTCAATAAGATGATGCAAAATGAATTTATTATGAGTTCTGGATTCACGATGCAATGAACAACAGAAGCAAGATGAAAGCGAAGAAAATAAAATGAAAACTGATAAAACAGAAACCTAAACACAAATCGAACCATAGACATTAATCAGAGATTATTTGCAAAATTTAAATCCAAGCGATAAAACGCTGAGATGAAAATCGGGAGAAGGACGTGCTATAAAAGAAACGCAGATATAGGAAATGAATTACCGCTTATATAAAAACATACTAAAGAAATCGAGGAAATTCGTGTAAAAATGAACAAAATACGACAGATTAGAGCAAATAAAAGGCCATATGATGGTTTTAAATGAGAAATCAATGCGAAAGATGAACAAAAAGAAAAGAAAAGTAGGAAATTAGGTGTTGGAATCAATAGATTTTGTTAATGTTGCAATGGATGGATCGATCCTGCTACATGCAGGTCGATTCCACCACTTTGTCTTGTAATAAAAGAAAAGAAGTGAAGATGAACAAAAATCAGAACAGAGAAATGTTGAACGATAAAGGGAAAAAATTTCTTCATAGAAAATAGGAAAATAAGGAAGATGATTACTTACCTGTAATCGCAGGGGCGATCGATCGGCTTCCTTCCGATCATGAAGAGGAAGACCAGAGAGGAAAAAGGAGAATATCAAGAAGAAGAGATTAGAGGGAAAAGAGGAAAAGAGAAGCAGTGAAGAACGCAAGTGGCGGGGTGAGAACAGATGCCTGAATGCTTCCCCATTGCGTCTCTCTTAAAGAGGGGAAGATAATTCTAGAAGGAGGCCATGCCGTTGGGGATCGACGATGAAGGAAGGTGTTTCGGAGATGGATGGTTTAAGGAGAAGAGCCATGGAGGAGTGCGGCTGAGAGTGAGAGAGGGTTTATGAAAAACAAAGCTTGTGCGTGAAGCTTTGTTTGTGAATTTTTCTGATTTTCCAAAAAGCGGCTCCTTCAAAAAAAAGATTTTCATAAAAAGTGTTTTTAAAATGAGGTTTTTAGCAAAATTTAACTTTTAAAAGCTTAAACTCATTTTTTTTCCAATTTTTTGGTTTTTGTGTTTATTTTTTATTTTTTTGTATTTTTGGAATAAAAGTCTAAGACTTTACGAGATAGACACTAATTTTTTTGTATTTTTGTAAAGTATTTACAAGCGAGAGTTTTTCTGAGAACTCAAGGCTATTTTAGGAAAATTTCTTTCAGAAAATCGGTTTATATCCGGATTTTGAGGAAATATTCGAGGTTTAAAGCCTTGAATCGAGAAATACAGAGTTGGGGATCCAACAGAGTGTCGGATGAACTACCCGAGCCATTCAGAACCATTTTTGGTATTTTTTGTAATTTTTAATTTGGAAATCGGACAACGAGGCTCAGGTTTTGGATTTAAAACACTGGGTTCGGGTCCGGAATTGAATTTGAATATATCAATATGGAATTCAATCCAGAAAATCTGAAGAATGACTAAAATTTTGCTTTGATTTTCTCAGAAAATGGAACCAGGGGCAAAAAGGTCATTTTTGCAAATCTTTGAAAAATTTGAGGTGTTCACAGACGCTATTGAGGATGGCTTCCAACACTGCAGTGAGGATGTCTGGCGAGAGAATGCAAGCATCTAATGTTGCAGACGTTATCTGATATTATAGAGGAATACTGGTGCAGAGAGGTGATCGTCTAGCATCGCAGACATGAACTGCTGCAGAAATAATCCGATGCGGCAAGAAAATTCCGGCGAGGAGGAGGAATTCGTCCAGTCAAGAGATTGTGTCTCCTAGGGTTTGTGGAAGAGGGAAAGGAACGACAGAGAGAAAGGATACGTTCGGCTTCAAAAAGAGGTGTAAACATGCAAGCATGTTTTTTAAAGAATAATGACTTCCCTTTTAAACAAAACCAAGGGGTATTGGGTCCCTTCTTTTTAAAATTTAAAAACAACAACCATCAGTCGACTAATTGATAGTTGTCAGTCGACTAAAAAGTTCAATTTTAAAGATTTTTCAAAAAACAAAAAGTTCTAAAACAAATTTATAAATCTAATAATGAGCAAATGCCTAGTTCTCTTCTAATTCTCATAAAATCTTCATTTTTAAGTGGTTTAGTAAAGATATCAACATGTGCATTTGTGGGTATAAAATTTTAAAAAATATCTCCTTTTAACACATGATCTCGTAAGAAATGATGCCTCACTTTAATATGCTTAGTTCTTGAGTACTGAACAAGATTTTTCAAAAGATTTATAGCACTAGAGTTATCACAATAAATAATTGTTGTGGAGTAATTCAAACAAAAATCTCTTAAGGTTTGTTTCATCCATAGTACTTGTGAACATGCTAAACTAGCCGTTATATATTCTGCTTCAATTGTTGAGAGTGACACTGAATTTTGTTGTTTACTAAACCAAGAAACTAAGGAATGTCCTAAGAAGTGACAAGTTTCACTAGTACTCCTACGATCAGACTTGCTTCCAAAAAAAAATCTGCATCACTATATGAAACTAAATCGAAGGAAGATAATTTCGGGTAAAACAATCCAAAGTCAGAAGTATCTTTTAAGTATCAAAGAATTTGTTTTACTGCAATTAAGTGAGATTCCTTCGGATTAGCTTGAAATATAGCACACATACAAATACTAAACATTATATTAGGTCGACTAGCAGTTAAGTATAATAGAGATCCGATCATACCTCTGTAGAGCTTAGTATCTACAGTTTTACAGTTCTCATCTTTGTCAAGAGAAGTAATTATGCTCATAGGATTTCTTCTTCATTTAGATGAATCCATGCCAAATCTCTTAAGAAGTTGTAAAACCTCAAAAAAAACTTGGATTTGGGTCGGATCTAGAACCGGACCCAACCCGAGGCCACCGCCTTTCTCTCTGCCTATTAAAGGCAATGAGGCAAAGGGGGGAGGTTTCTCGAAACCTCCTTCCCCTCTGCTTTTTCGTTCTCTCTCTCACTTTGCTCTCTCTCCTCCTGACCCCCTCTCGTGTCTGCTCGTCGGAGACCTTGCGCCGACAACCTCACCACCGCCTCTTTCCCCTCCCTGTTTCTCTCTCGCTCATCTGCCAATGCCGATGGTGACATTGGCGACCTCCAGATACGTGCCTCCTCCTCCTCTCCTTTTATTTTCCCTCCCTGCGCCTTCTCCTTCTAGTAGGCAGGGGTGTCGCCCCTACCTCCACCAATTTCGGCAGGCAGGGGTGAAGCCCCCTGCCTCCCCCTTTTTTATCGACGGGCAGGGGGTCTCGTCCCTGCCTCCTTTCTCCTTCAACAGGCAGGGGTGAAGCCCCCTATCTCCCTTGTTTTTGGTTAGGCAGGGGCTTTACCCCTGCCTCTCTTCCACCTTGTCAAGCAGGGGCACAACCCTTGGCTACTCTCATTTTCAGAAGGCAGGGGTGCAACTCCAACCTCTGTTCAAGTTTTCCGGAAGCCCCTGCCTCTACCTGAATCGTCAGTAGGCAGGGGTTCAGCCCCTGCCTCCCCATTGTTTGCTGATAGCAGGTCAGCAGGGGCTCGCAGCCCCTACCTCTGCTTCTTTCGCGTTCAGCAGGTTCGCAGGGGCACAATGCCGCTACCTTTGCTTCTTTCATGTCAGGACAACGACAACTCCCTTGTCGTCTCTACCTTTCTGATTGAGATATCATGTTAATGTCTTGCTTTTGTAGCTCGTACAATGGATCTTGCTCATGCCCTGCGACCCGACCCGTTAATCACTTACACCCGCAGATGCCAACAAGCTTGAAACTCCCCAAGGTAGGGGAAGATTGCACGGAGGACTTGGACAATTGAATTGATTTTAATTAACTAAAAAGAATAATTATATATATATATAATTATATATATATATATATATATATATATATATATATATATATATATATATATATATATTTATACGAGTACGCATTTAACTCAAGCACGCGGTTTCACGATCCTTGTCCTTTACTTTCTGTCATGTCTTTACTTTGTTGTCGCACTTTGCGCCTAGGCTTCTGCTTTTGCAAATGTTTTATTATTGCCTTGCCATTGCAGATGACGCTCAAGTTTTTTCTCATTGCACGTTCTATAAAAGGCATCCTCGTAGAGGATGCAAGAGGCATTTACCACTCTCCCTCTTGCGACAAGAGTTGAGTCAGGAGCTTAACGATATATCCTCGTCTAAGGAGAGGGATTCCTAGCAGAGATCCTAGCTTTTTGAGTGAGCAGTCCTGTAAAGTAGACTTGAGAATTTAGGGAGTTGTGCGAAAGCATCAAAGACTGCCCAAATAGAAGTATTTGAAAGAATGTGTATTGGCTGATTCTGTTCGTATACTCGACATATCTTGGGTAACCTCAAATTGGAGCTTGAGCAAACTTCTTAGCAGAGGTTCTATTGAGAAACCAATATCACATTCATCGAGGTCGGTATCGAGTTATGCGAGGCATGTAGATACCACGATAGCGAATGAGATTCTAGAAAATCATATGCCAAATGTTGACACAAGTTGTTGGCTGTTTCAAAAGATAAATAATGTCAAAAGTGAAGTTTAAGAAACATTACATCTTTGTGAAACACTTTTATTGA